>NC_141145.1:119101606-119321709 GCF_053477565.2 Lygodium microphyllum
GTTAAGTTAAAAAGCAGTCATATTCATGCAAAGTTTCTCTCAAAGAGCTACTTGAGGAAAGGAGGATCACACAAATGCTAGAAGCTTTAGTACTATGTTCTTGAAAAGTTGACAAGTGGACATCCATGTGTGCACATAACATGGGCTAGGAACCCTTAGTATAACATTATCTTGGATATAAATACACAAAATGATTTGGTTAAAAAATGCTTACATTAATGGCAACATTTCTTTTTAAGAATTACATGGGAGATATAAGGCACACAATACTTAGAAGCTCAACATATCTTCTAGAGGTTTTCCCTTTTGCTTCTTCATATACCAATTGACTCCATAAAACTTCTCCTCCTTTGGGATGCTTAAGATGGACACGTGTAGAAAAAGTATTCTAAACACCTATGCAAACAACTTGCTCATGTTGATTTGGGAAGGTATGGATGCTTTTTCTTACTTTAATCCTCAGAAATAATTGATCAGCTTTATACAAGGACTTCAACATACTAGGAACAATACATAAAATGCAAACCTAAGTGTAAAAGATTAAATGTAGTAGGAATCTTAGTGAAGCTAAGATTATGCATTTACTCTATATAGTTTAGAAAGTTTAGGATTTATGGAGGCTTGCAAGCAAGAAGAATGGCTTGGTTATATAACCATGTGTAAAAGGCACCATTGACAAATTCAAAAATTTGGAGGTACAAACTAATCCACATCAAGTTCTTTTAATGTGGCCAACATATTAAGAGAGAAAATATTTACACCACTTCTACAAAACACAAGTGCTACTCATGCAATATATTTAATGTGAGAAATGTATATATTAATGAATAGTCACAACATCCCAATCATGCACATTTGGAAAGGACCTTCAAACTCATAAAGCACCATGGGAAAGCCCCACTCTAAATTTGAGGTTAAACCTAGAACCCTTACATTAATATAAAATGATGACTTAACTCACTTAGCTCATTTTGATTTTCACAATTAGACACTTAGAAGACCACAATCCCACATGAGTTTCACATAGAGGAAGTAACAATACATTTGTTGGTAGCTTTCAACTAGGCTTGCACCTCCCTCTAGTTAAAGGTAATTATTAGTTAAAGGAAGTTGCATGAATTTGTGAAATCATTTCTTTGAAGTTAAGCCATATGGATGTTTTTTAATGTGAAGTAGGTAACACCATATTGATATGCAAACCTACAAACATGGAAAATGAAATTTAGAAGAATCTCACCCGCTACCCCTTCCTCACATCATCTCTTTAGAATTGTGGATGTATGTTTCTTGTGGGCTTTTGAAAACCATGGGACATGTTTGCTCCTTAAGTGTTTAGACTAGTTCCTAACATACTAGAGCTTGCCATGTAAAGTATTTGAATTATAAAGTGCTCGTATTGAATCTATGATATGTTTGATATGTTTGATCTGACTTCAATTGGTAGATATGTATAATATGTTGACATAATTATTATTTTGTTTGTAGTGGGGGCATGTTCTGAGTTTATTATCCATATCTCTTTCATGCTAAATGCTATCAACACTTCATGAACTTTTATAGTTCATTGAAAAGTTACATGTGGTTTTCCAATAAATAAATCTAGTGCTTGGAGCTTGGAGTTTACTACCCATGCTTATGATCATGGCAATGTATTGTGAATACTTCTCACAAAATTGTAATCAATCCATTTATAGAATTATGTGATTTCTATTACATAATTGTATTCTATTTTTGCATAATACAATTCACATGCATTTACATCAACTTATTGTACAAAAATCATTTTGCTTCAAGAAATCCTTGATACACATATGATTTACTATGGTTCCTCCATGTAGGTGCTATTAGGCTTTGTCAATTATTACGGACCTCACTAATAAGTGTGGACCGTCCCCATAGAGTCTAACAAGATTAAACAACTATTGACATGTATTTCACTTTCAACTTTACATAAGTGAGTTATTATTTTCTTACAAATATCAACTATGGTTTTCTTTTAGATTTCAAAATCCCCACTACTTCCATCTACTTTTGCCTCCCTTTCATGAAGCTATGGAGTAGCTAGGTACCTTTGCAAATTTTGTTGATGTAACTCAACAAATAATTGTATGACCACAATTTTATGACGACCTCCAAGTAAAACTTTTGTTTGATAGTATAAAGGTTCTCATGTATTCTCCTTTCCCCAACTAGGAATCCACATGTTTACATTTTCTATTATCATCCGGGAATTTGTGCTTGAGCATTTGGAACTTCCCAATGATAGCTTCATTGCTTTTAAGACTACTCAGCTATAATAAACCTATCAAACTACAATTATTCCATGCTATATAATCAAGAGGATGAGGATTGAAGGAGGGAGCATTACTTAAGAACCATGCCACGTCAACAAAACTAGGATTTACAATGCTCACTAAATATGAAAATAGGTATGTGAATTCGTTTAAGATACACAAAACTATTTTTGCGAAATTCCTCAAAATAAATATCTAAAGCATTGCCATGTGTATGGCTTATTTGTTGTGTTAAAAAATCTCTTATATGATAAGTATTCATTTAAATTTGATTTTCATGTTCATATGTGCAACTTGTGACTAGTCATTAATTCATATCAAGTGCACATAATATCACTAGATCTTGGAACAATGAGAACTAGGATGATACAGAGCATTGATGTTGAAGAATTTATTGCCTTGTTGAATATATTTTCCATAAAGCATGTAGATGTGTCTCCATCCAACTTAATCCCTCTCAAGCACCACCAAAAATGAGAATTTAACATTCATTATTGGTGGGCTATTGGTTATGATAATCTAGAGTATATTATCATGAACTAATCAAATTGACTTTTTTGTCCAATCACATAAGCGAAGGCTTAACTAGAACACCAACTTCCCCTTATTGCCACCTTTTGCAATAGGGGTGTAAGTAAAATAACAATTTGGCATTCATGAGTTGGTGTTCTCGATTGAACTTACAAATCCATGTTTAGATTTGATCTTGGCTTTAAATCTAGGCTTTTATATTCATATGTTTCAATGTAAATCTTAGCAAACACTCTAAGAATGGTTCTATACAGCCTAGTGAAACTATGTTCCATGAACCTAAAACCAACACACAAAAACATAACTTAACCTCAAAGGTCAAAGCTTATAAATTGCACTACATGGATGGGGGAAAATAAGAGTAGTTTTTGTCTATTGATTTCAAGAAGTAAGATAACGTAGATGCATGCAAAACCCCTCTATTTTTTGTAAAAAATAGGACTACACAATAGCTTACCCTGTATTTTAAAAGATTGGGGAGAATGTTTTCTTTTGAGCTGTAATAATCCATGTTTTTAGTTAACCTTCCAAATGAGTCTTAGAACTATGGCTCTTATGATGGCCCATAACCTCTAATCTCCTCATATTTCCATAATCAATACACTTAATTTGTCCATCCACAGTCTCAATTTCTTTCATAATGCACCTCTATCTGCTCATATTTCCATAATCAATACACATGATTTGTCCATCCACGATCTCAACTTCTTTTATACTGCAAATGTCTTAAGGTTCATGCTAAAGGTGGGGGAAGTTTTGATATTTTGGCTCAATGCTTAGGGATTGCTAAAATATAAGAGACAAGGGTAGTGCCATGCATAGGCACTTCTCTAGACTTTCAAGTTTATACCAAATAAAGGTAGCCACATTTTTAGTTAAGCAAGGAGGCCAAAAAAGATGGCATGACATGCTTGTCGTGCTTGTAAAACTCCCACAAGATCTAGTAAGTGTGTGGCATGCCACTAGTCTATGTTAGCCAAAGTGCTTTAAAAAGAGGTGGAAGTCATTTTTGTGACTTAAGTTATGCTGAAAGGCATGTTATGTCACCAGCCTAGTTGAAGTGCTTAAAAAAGAAGTGGAAGTCCTTTTTTGTAGCTCTCGAGTTATTATTTAGGGCCATGTAGTTTCTTGTAATGCGAACTTTCTCTTTAGGGGTTTGTTTTGAAGATCAAGATATCCCTTCATGGGTTTTTTTTTTTTTTTTTTGGAGAAAGGCTTGAAATTTGAAAGATGCCTACAAGGTGTACCCAAGGTTTGAGCTCACACACCCTAGAGGTGTTGTAAATATACATAGTTTGTTTAATATGTACTTTGTCTTTTACGAAACCCCGCTTATAAAATGTGCAACTGCATTGAATCCAGGTTTTTCCAGCCGCATGTGAAGGCCCTCTAACTGAATGAAGGGGCGGTGACGCGTGTGAACAGACCTTTAAGGAGGGCGCAGCCTGTTTATAAGATTGACTTCACGTTCTTCTACTGGCAGTTCATTTCCTAGTAGGTTGCGGTTTCTTGCACAAGAAAATGTTCCATATATATATATATATATGCATTTTTTGTGATTTATTAAATCGAACTTCCTATTTACGAATTTCCAGGGGAAATCCGGTTAAAAAAAGCGACGAAAGTTAAAAGCATGTTTTCCTGGAAATTGCGGAACAAAATGTTGGTTTCGTAAATACTTGTACACACATGCAATTTTGAAAGTGTTTTTTTGACATTTTTGAAAATTAAAAAAAGAAAAGAAAGAAGGTTTTTGAAGAGAGTGAGAGGAAACGGTTTTGCTTCTTAAAAAACCCACAAATTGGGGAAATTCGCTTAATTTCGGGTTCTTTTTATAAATTTCCGTCGCATGCACTTTTCATCTGCTTGTCTGTCTGTCGATTTGATGATTGATGGATCAAAACGCGCGCCCACACAAGCGCACACGCACACATTCTATTCTCCCACCCTCCTCTCTCTCTCTCTCTCTCTCTCTCTCTCTCTTTTATCTCTCTCTCCTCTCTCTCCTCTAACAACGACCCCCTCACAACCAACACCATCACCACCACCTCCTCTTCTCATTCCTTCTACCCTGCGCATTTTCATTTCTCGCCATAGCTCCGCGTTTCCACCCTCCCCCCTCTCTCTCTCTCTCTCTCTCGTTTCCACACCTTTTTCCCTGGAGCTCCCCCTCCCATGGCGTCGTGCCCTCCCGCCGGACCACTCCCTCCCTGCAAGCGCCTCCGATTCAGCCTCCTGGAGCCTCCCCCTTCTCTTCATCCTCTCTCACTTGATGACGAGCACCTCCTTGAACGTTCGCGCAAGAAAATAATGAGCAGAGCCTCTTCTTCTTCATCACCGGCTGCTTCTTCTTCCTCCTCCTCCCGGTCCAGCTCTTGTGTCTCCGTGTGTAGTAGCTCCCGTTGCGCTTTACATATGCATACGGATCACCCGAGGGATCGTGTCCCCGCAGATAAAATAGCACAGCTTGCCGGCGAAACCTGCCGCCTCCCATCTCAAGACAACCACGCCAGCCGTTTGGCTTCAAACGAGTTTCGCAATGATAGCATCGCACCAGAGCTAGGATGCCTCTCCAAGGAGAGACATGGAACCTCTGCAGAATATGCTGAATGTTTTCACAGACGCGGGGAGTGCGCCTTGGCTCCTTCTTCAAAGCACGAATCTTTTCGCTCCGAAAGGCGTGTTGCTTCGGCGGCACAAGAACTTGAGTGCTCACATACAGGTAGCAGCATCGCCATGGCTGAACAAGACCTCGAATGTTCTGCTACATCTGGCTCTTGCCAAGAATACATGACGTCTTACGCTGCACGTTTGCAAGATGAAGAGGCGGAGAGCTGCAGCGGAGAAGATGTCCAGTTACTAGACATCAATTGCTTCTTCGAAAACTGGGAAGAGGCATCCACAGATATGGCTGGCGCAACAGGCCTGTCTTTTGATCCAGCGAGTGTGTTCCAATCGGATGCTCAGGGCAGCAGCGATTGCGATGATGCTCTCCTCCCTTCTGCAGACGACGCGTGCATGCAGCTTCTTGCTGCTCAAGCTTGTGGTGGTAACGAAGACTGGTTCTTGAACGGCATGGACACCACGGATGGGAGCTCTGTTCTTAACGAGGTTCTCGACCAACACTGGATGTCGGAGGCCATGGCCAACTTCGATGTGCTCAATGCAGATGCCTGTATGCTCCATTTTCTTGATACTTGCCCTGGCCTTTAGGTTTAGAAGGAAAAATGCCACGTCAAGCACACAAGCGAGCACTCAGCACATGGCGCACCTGATGGCAACATGTTTGTGCCTACGTTGTACACGATGTGGTTTATTTGCAAGAAACAGACAGCTTCTGCAGACTCGCTGCTATACATTGCAACGATTATTTTTCTATGGTCTGTGCGCTTCTCTAGCATATACTCAGTGCAAAGGTTTCTTATAGAAGTATTTAGATTGCGTGCTTCTGCTTTGAATGGATTTCTATTGTATAGACTACATTTATGAGTTTTCCTGATGCTGTAAATCTATGCAAAGCTATATAGAGATCGACGACGCATAACACTGGGTCCCTTCTTGCTTTCGCCTTTCCTCTCGAGAAGTTGGTGGCACTCCCCTCTCTCTCACTGTTCTTTTCGTTCGTGAACTGATCCTGTGTTACATGTCTTTCGCCATTCCTTTGCTGCCAGATTTCGGCCATGAGTCTTCAGCACGCGTCCTCGATTACAAAACGTGGCAATACTCCCTCTCTTCTTTCGTTTGGAAAGAGCCCCAAGGATAAACTCGAGAACACACAAACGTTGATCGATGTGACGAACGCTGAAAGGCGGTAAAGTTTTTGTCCAGATGCGTATATTTTTATCAGATAATCCTGTCTTCTGGTTTTCTTTTTTCTGTTGGGCCACTTCGGGTGAGCATAATGATGACCATATGAATCGGTCACGCCGAAGGAAGACTGATCAAATGTTTTATTTTTCGCCCCTCGCCTTTTCCTTGTCTCCTCGAAGCAATTCCCGGAAGTGCGTTGCATGTATGTGGTGCTTTCTTTAACCAATGCTGAATCACATAAGCTTAGTTCTAATCCATCGATATGATTAGCATTTCGCATTTTTACTTGCGAGAGAGGCTGCAGGAGTTAAAGATGTCCTTCTTCGCCAGTCCTGACAGGCCGATTTGAAGCATTGAGATTCGGAAACTACAAACGTCTAGAGATTGGCAATGCAAAACAAAGAGGAAAGCCATTTCTTTTGAGAGAGCTATCTAGAGAGAGAGAGAGAGAGAGAGAGAGAGAGGAGTGGGAAGAGCGAGAGAGGCGGGGCATGCACGCTACCAAATTCTTCAATGTGGTCGCAGTCACCCTTCTTCTCCATCAAGTTCTTTCTATATCATAATAATATAAGTCAGACTTGCTAGAACGTTCAGATATTTTAAATGCTTTAGAACCCTTGAACGAGGACTTGACATTGTTGCTAAAATTAAACGTGTGTTACTTAGGCGAGGAACTTTTGTTTTCCATGCTGCATTTTCTTAAGTATTAAATAGTTCAGAATCTTTGATCGAGGAATGGAGGACTGGACACACAGAGGTATTTGTTGTTGTGGACACTTATGATATATGAAGGAGGAATTCCAAAATGGAGCTGTTATACTAGATATCATGTTCTTCAACAAACATATTGTGTTCTTCAATGTTATTCTTGAAATCGTAAGATGGAACTGTCATGCTAGATATTATGTTCGTCAACAAACATATTGTGTTCAATGTTCTTGAAATTGTAAGATGGAAGGGATTTCCAAAAATTGATGCCAATGCTTGGTTAGCCAAGAAGTATTTGTTGTGTTTAAACCTTATGCTTTAAGAAAAATCACCCAAGTTTATATATCTCCCACAATTTTGCTCAATACTAATTTTTATATATTTTTTGAAATCTATAATTAACAAGTTAGCTACCCAAACATGTATTTGTTGTATTTAAACCTTATGCTTTAAGAAAAATTGCCCAAGTTTATATATCTCCCATAATTTTGTTTAATACTAATTTTTATATATTTTGAAGCCTATGGTTGACAAGTTAGCTATCCCAAACACCTAGCAAGATATTTGAAAGGTTAATTAGGAAAGTTTTAGGTGCACTTTGTACGGTTTGTAGGTGGTGTATGGAGTAAATTTCAATACATTGCACATCCCCAAAAAAATAGTGTGACCATTATAATTGATGTTTATCATGTGTTGGGCTCTTTAAAGAGTAGATTCTTGGTGGCCCTTGGGCACGCGCCATTTTAAAGTTATTCTAATTACGATGGGCCCTCCAAAAGGCGTGGTTAGGTGCCCCTTAGGCATAAGGTTAAACACTTGCATTGATGATTGGTATAATGTTCTAATGTCATTCATAGTAATGCTGTCGTGTCGCTACGTGGACATCGTGTGAAAAACCTTGGAGTGCATCATCATTTGGATTTCTCATTGATTTAGAGAGTTAATGCCATATTAGCCATTATAGTGTCAGTGGTCCATAGTATGGATGGTTCAAAAATACGGGATTTTTGGACAAGTTTAGTCTATTTTGGATATTATTTCTTGTAAATATCTTTAAAGAGCGTAGTAAACTTTTAGAATAGGGTGACATGCAAAAAGCAAGTTGCTTTCCAACCAGTTTGGGAGATCTCATGTAAAAAGAGGGGCTTTGAAATTCACGCGATGGACGATTGCAGTTTTTAAGCAGCAAACAATACTTTGGATTGGGAAGAAGAAGAAGAGCAACCAAAGAGAATCTTGAGTAGGTGTTTTGGGCTTTTATCCCCTATCAGAGCCTATTGAACCATCAAATTTGCCATCTGAGTAGTAAAGAAGAAGCTAGTGTTTGGTGGGTGTTTTTTGTCTACCAGGGCAACTCTAGGAGATTTAATGCTTGGAGATTACTTTTGAGTAGTCCTATACGAGGATTTTGTTTATCTTCTTAGGTTCTATCAATACATAATGCTTTGAATCATTGAGCTTTGTCTTTATCTTGTGTACATCTTGCATATTCTTTTTATTCTCTTATATCTCCTATTATCTACTTCATTCTATCTTTGATCTCAATGGATACAACCTTTCTACTAAAACCCCTCCAACAACATTTATTATATATTGGATTCCATAGAAAGCATGTTCTGGTGGCCATTATACACAAGTTCAAATGCTTACACTAATGATAGTTCAAATTGTAGCCATATTTCTAGTGGTGTGAGATTGATTATTTGCTCATGGTGAAAGTATAGAAGTTTGATTAAAAGAAGAATGTGATGACACTACATAAACTTGATGTACTTTAAAGTCATCATTTCTTTAAATATAAAAAGAACAAAATACATGTCAAACTTGATGTTTGGAGATAATGATCCAATTGATAGTTTGTGTATGTTTGTCAAAATGCAACCTTTCCAATATGCTTAAACATTTTGTAACATTGCAAGATGGGAAAATAATCTTATTTGTGGGCTATAGTAGCCTTTTTAGTTTGCATGGATAGTCCATTGATTTCAATGTATGAGCGATATGGTAGGCTATAGTGATGGAATTGTTTGTTAGATGCTTGAGTTCCTTTGTTGTTTGGAACAAAGTGACCTATATATGATAAACTTGAAGTGGTGTTATGGTTGTGAAATTTGTCTATTGTCCACCATTAGATAAGTGGATTCTATGGAACAAGTTATTTGCCTACTATTAGCAAGTTGGGCAAGCATTCTATTAAGCATCAAGCCTCCAAAGGGGCCAAGTCCACTTTTGCACTACATTTGGTGGTTGTGGTCCACTTAAAATGGGACACTTTTTCCATCCGCGACTCTTGTTTGCATGTGGTAAGTGATTATGATTATTTTTTAAAGGCTAGTTTCACAACTCTTTTCTTAATAGCATGTTGGGTATGATCCCATGCTATGGTTACAACTTACTTATAGCACACTAGGAGTGAGTACATTCCAAATTTGGATAGGTTTGTGTTGGGGCCACCACTTCCAACCAATGCATAATCTACTTAAAAGGGGAAACAAGATTCAAAAACCTAGTTTGTTGAGCTCTCTATGGGCTATAGCTGTGTGCATGTGTAAGTTGGCCTTAGGAATAAATGCTTGTCATTCTAATGACTTGGACTTTGGAACTAATTAATCTCAAGGAACCTTGAACTCTCAAACATAGAGGAATGTTAAAAGACTCCACTATTAGTGCAATGTTTGTATTTTTTCCTTATGTGGAGATAGATATGGAATTTTTAAAATAGGACAGTAACTTAAGAACACAACATAGTGTTACATAATCCTTTTAATATTTTCTTCTTGACATAATGCACAATGGGAGACTTTAGAGTCTCTTGCTAATATAAGTGAGATGTTCCTAATCTATTAACTAGTATTGGCTTCTTTATAACATAAAATGTACCATTATTTGCAACATTAACTAAGGTTACAACTTATGATTCTTCTTTTAACAAGGAGATACATATCAAACTTCAAGTCAAAGATTTGCTTTCTAGACCTTTTCCAAATAGTCAATATAGCATATATCTTTTTGTTGATTGATAGTAAGTATATATACTTTGCATTTTGTTTATAACTCTAGAGTTACAAACTTAAATCTCCTTTTGTATGAATAAAACTACTTGCATATAATGGGATATTTAGGAAATATGGTACTTTTCATTTCAAAAAGATGATTCTTAGCAATTGTTTTGAATAGATTGTTCCTCCACTTTCCCAAGGCTCTGGCTAAGACAAGTCCTTTTCTACAAGCATTTATTCTCACATTTCCCTTGCACCTTTTGTTCCCTATTCATAAGAGGCATATGAGATAATCGTTGTGGAAGACTTTAATGGAGAAAAAGAAAGATCCTCTTCCTCTTAGCCACATCACAATAGGCTAACTCTTTAAAGCTTACCCAACCTTATAGTAACTTCCTCGAAAAAGAAGATGAGTTTTATTTTTACGTTAGGACCTTATGCTCCTTTTATAAATAACCTTCATGCCATGTCATGTTTATAGAAGTGAACTTGGAACTTTGAAACCAACATCTAACCTCATTATCCACACACTAGAAACACGAACCATACCTTTATCAATGCTCTCACCACCTGCACATGAGAATATCCTTTCCATTTTGAATTCACCTTTATGCAAAGCCTAAGGCTTCCCCCACAACTCTCACCAAGAAAGTTAGGTGTGCTTGTAACTCAAGCTAGAAACCTACTATCACATGCATTCACTTGAATTTCATTTCCCTTTTTCTGGATTCACAAGGCCACAATTGAAGGTTGAAAATCATCATGGTGTAATTAATAAGCACTTTATGATGGATTGAGCATATATTATGGATGCATGCAATGATATGACATATGTCTTATCAAATAGGCTTGCGAGCATGTTTGGAGGTTGGTAATAGTTTCCTTAAGCCATGTTAAACACATCCTCCTAGTTCAAAGGTGAAGATGTTGGAAAAAGCACTTGGATGCTAGAAAAGATTTGCAAAAGAAAGATTGACTACCTTATCCTCCTCACACACTAGAATTTTGCACTTCATTTTTATTTGCTTTTATAGATTGCAATTTTTGGCCCTTTTAGTCAACTAAATGTGTGAAATCTTTGATTGCTTAATCACCAGTTCACAAACATTCAAATTTTTTTGGTGAATTCAACCTCATTCTCCATTGTGTTTTATTTCATATGTCATTAATGCTTATAAGTCAAACTTTAATATACCTTACTAAACCATTGTCCTTAATAGAGTTCATGCCGTCTTCAACTTTTCAATACCTCTTATAGACCAAAGACAAATTGTGTATGCTTGTTTACGAACTTGAAAACCATGGGTTTAAAAAGTTAAGAAATTTCTTCTATCATGGGATAACACCTATTTCTCAAGTGGCATTTTTAAATAAAAAGTAGCACATTAAGTTCATGGGTGTATTAGGAACAAGAACATTATAAAATATGAAACTTGAGTATGCATTTCTAGAAAGTTGTCTCGAGTGGCAAGACTAAACCTCTTAGAATGCCCACCCCTTGTTTAACACACATGCACGCCCTTTTTGTCATATTCTTTTCTTTTTTATATGATTGTTGGAAAAAGGATGGCAAAGCATGATATGATTTTTCATGATCCTTGGTCTTGTAAATCTAAAACGCTAAAGAAAGGGCAACATAGTGTGGTCATGGGGACACCTAGGAAAGCTCTTTTCTTTATAAGCATACAAACTTATTCTTGACGTTTATATGATGCTTCTATTATATTTGAGAATTGTCATGATAGTACAATTGGGACAAAAATGTAATTGATAGCACTCACTTGATAAGAAAGGATGATGATTCAAAAATAAAGTCATGGACTATATTTTTAAGAGTGGAGAAAGGATGACCATTTTGAAATAAAGTGATGTATTATATTTCTAAGAATCAAGGAAACTTTGGTACATTAGGGCAACCAAGTTCTTTGATGGAGACCATAAAGATCAATGTGACCTCCTAAAGGGTGAAGTACAATGCCATGCTCTTCCTTGAAGCAACATGCTCACCTTATTCACTTTTCCATCATCAAGATTGGGCTTCTTGGATTGCACATTTCCATTTGATAAACTTACTACTTTTAAATTGTTTTAAAATGCAAACAAGGTCATGGCATCGTGGTTCAAGTGTGGGTTGCGTTGCTATCTATAAAATGCAAGTATCCAAGGCAGAAAATAACACAAGCCATCACAATCACGAGGGATTGCCAAAAATAAGAGTTGATAGTAGGTTGGAGGCTTATTTAAGGAAGAGCTAACTTACAGGATTAATTCATCCCCCCACACTAGATTAATTCACGCATCAACCCCCTTCCTGCTTACTCCCTTTTCCATTACTCAAGATGCCCATCAATGACATGCAACAAAATCAATGTCCTTACAAATTGAGTTCCTATATTGCTAAAGAAACATGCTCATTTTACTCGTTTTTCCATTATTCAAGATTGGGCTTTGGATGGCACATTTCTATTTGATAAACTTAATAATTTTGAATTTTTTTCAATGTTGCCTTAGGAATAAAGTATAGTTGTGACTCTAACATAAATGGATGGCATCCATTGGGCCTTTGGGCAACATCCTAATCAAAACATAAATAAGCCAAAAGGTATGTAATACAAACAAAGTTTATAAGATTAATTGATTTTGGCCAAAATGAACATCACAACAAGTAATACCTTTATTAATTAGCTATTGTGAACATTACTTGTTTGTTTTTTAATTTCACTTTAACCAATTAACTATTGCAAACATAACTTATTTGTTATTTCATTTCACTTTACTTTGAAAGTTAATATATACAATCATAGATTGAAAAGCCATGTGATCACTCAAAATGAGGTTGGAGTGAAGATTTTATTAATAATGTGGAGTTATTGTCGACATTCAAAAATTGATGCATTTTAACTTATAGAATATATTGGTAGATCCTATTTTTTTAAAAACAAGTCTCTATAGTTTCTAAGATTAATTAATGCTTTGCGATCTTGTAAATTTTTTTAGTAATCACATCCACAAATTATTTGACCTCATGCGTAGCCTTGACTATAAAATTTAGCATGAGCTAGAAAATAAAATTGTGGAGATATTTCCTTAAATGTGTTTTCTTTTGTGTTAGCAATATAGCTCGCTTTTTTAAGATGTGTATGTTGTTACAAGCTAAGATATTAATTTGTTGAAGTTGGAATGTGTGAGGATACTTGATTTTGAGGATGAGTACATTTGGATAGAAATAATACTCATGCAACTAGATGGTTCTTAATGTGGTATCTAAGTTTGTGAGTTTTTAGCCTTAGTAGTTAATTTTAGAAAGTTTATTGATAATGTATTTTCGCACTTTATTTTTTAATTTTATCTCTTTTTAGGATCCGATATCATGTTCATAGTAATGCTTACAATGGATGTTATCATTTCCTCCTATGAGATATAGCTCCCAAATTTGAAAGTTTAATCAGATTTGTCTAGTTGAATGAAGGAGACGTGTAAGAGGAATTACATATCTATATCCTCTGTAAAGAAGGTGAGGAGATAAGCATCCTATGTGAGGGATCAAAAATAAAGAGAAGAGAGAGATAGATTCATCTCCTTGGCCTTGAAAAGACATTTTCATTGTCTAAATAATTGGCTCCCTAGATTCAATAATGCACTTGCCTACCCTATCCTTATTATTTGCTCATGTTTTTTCAAGCAATGACTTTTGAGCTGATGTTAAGCCTTCTTGTTGCTTGAATATGCATGCAACATCAACATCTTTACTAAAAGAGGTGCCCACATGTTCTTTCTACATGATAACCACGTGTCATCAATAGGTATATCAGTCCATGATAAAGTAATCAATGCATTGAAAAGTGTTATTTTTTATAAGTGGATTAGTTTAAATGCATGAGTTGAAAAAGCTTCCTCATAATGCATTAGTATCCACATAATGCTATCACATCCAATCCCCATGACAATACACACATGGTATGCACACATGCAAAGATGTGTGTTATCAATGCATGCATACACATGATTATGTGTACACGCATGCATATACTACTATAGTATAATATGCACATCATCTTGATTAGAAGAATTAAGTAAAATTTAGCATCCCTCAAGAATTTGGTGAATGCTTTTTTTAAAATGTAGATCTAGTTGGCAAAAGATGAAGCTAGCAACCAGATCCTTTACTACATACTACTATCTCTCACTACACATATAACATACTAACCTACGTTACATGCACCTACATATGTAGATGTATACATACATGTATGCACACATGTACACATATGTTTGCATAAATACATACTTGCACATGTATATGTAGACATGTACATCCACTTATACGAATACCTTTATGGTATTATATGGATGTGTTTATTGTGATAATATGCATTCCATCTAGTACGGTATACTATGAAGAGACACATACTCATGTGCACATGCATGCATGCACATAAAACTTTGTATATACATGCAAAATATTGTCCAATTGTTAGGCCTTACCGACAATGTAAGCCTTTGAGAGATCCTCAGGAAAATTGTGTTGGATTGTGCATCGATATGAGCCTTAGTATCAACATCATTATGAAATTATTGTTTGATACTATACAAGGCTTATACAAAGGCACATTTTGACACAATGTCACAATTGTAAAGTATGGGGATCAAAGTTATAAAGAATGTTTGAAGACACTCCCAAAGGTGATGACCTAGTTGTTAAGAGGAAAGAAAGAACTTCAAATGAGAAGCCAATAGAATGCATGCATCAAGTTGGAGAGAGGGGAGGGTGGATTTAACAAGTTTTTCAAAAGGTGTGCCTTATCAACTTAAAGTTCATGCACTACATGAATTTGGCAACAAAAAAAGGAGTTGGCACTTTTCAAGTTTTGTGATCGAAAAGCAAGACAATTGGTTTAAAAAAGCAATGGAAATGCAAGATAGAAAAAAGAATGATGAAAAACTATAATTTCTTATACATCCCATGCATATGTATCATGGCCCATATATATTGAGAGTAAATATGTTATACTCAAAATATTATGCAACTATATACATCAAGTCCATATACACTGCCTATCATAAAAATTGCCATTGAGAACATACACATCATTGCTTTTTAAGTCACAAGTATTGTGACTATTTATATCATCATGAAAAAGATAAAGGCAATAGAATATTGGCATTCTAAGATATCACAACTGCCTATACATCATAAACAAGACTATTTTGATGGCATCATGGCCATGTAAAGGAGAAAATTCTCAAAAATTTCATGGTGATTATCATCTTATGAATTGTGTCTTGATATATTTGTTGTGAATTTACCATTTTTATCTTTAAAATATTATGTATTATGTAATGCAAAAGTTCCTACCACATTTATGTGTTTACATCTCGTAAACAACTATCGTGTACGTCCTTGTCATGTTTAAGATGTATAAACTTAGCATCTTGTCTAGATCTTGTCAACCAAAGATATGGAAAGTTATAAACTTTGTAACATGTCTTTGAGTTATCTCATGACACTATTGGGCTTTTCACTCAATGGCATACTTTGTTCCATGGAACTCTTGTTGTTTCAAGAGCTTCAATTGTATTGGTTGTGCTACAAATACTCTTTCTCTATCCAATCCAACACTCATCCATCTACTAAGAAAACAAATGCATGACTAGATTTGAGATATATGGAGCTCATCTACTCAACTATTCCATTGTATTCCTCATCACTTGGTGGGGTTGCAAGTGGCACCATGATCTAGGTGTTACCTCCTCCCAATCTGCTACTCCATGGCTTCAACTTGATTCAGGTATGCTCCAAGTAATTGTGAATGAAGAGAAGGAGAAGAAAATGGCATAAGAGTTGGATAAGAACTTCTCCAAAGGGTCCCTCACACACACACACACACACACACACACTCTCTCTCTCTCTCTCTCTCTCTCTCTCTCTCTCTCTCTCTCTCATAAGATTCTCAAATGGATAAGATGGAAGCAAGAGGAAGAAGCTCTCAAAGTTGGCACACACAAGAATAACCTCTTCTATTGATTTTTCAACCTTTATACATGGACCTAAAAGCAACAGCTTCATTGGGCACTCTATCGCCTTCATGGTCTTTTTATTGGTCATTATGTTAGGTGCATACATTGGAGTGAAAGTCATGCATTTATCCCAAGCAAACTTAGATTATTGGTTCTACATCTTTCATTAACATTTAAAAAGCTTTTAAGTTTCAAAGCAATCTTCAGTATTTTTCTTTGAGTCACCCTACAAACCTCTAAACAATAGTATTAAATATTGTACCAAAAGGTTTTTCAAAGAAAACCACTCTTCAATGGAGCTACAAGGCCTTATAGTTTTGCTACAATCTATAAGGTATGTATTAGAAGTGTATACACTAGTTAGAAGCCTAAAAATCAATCAATTTCCAATATCTTTTACATGGCTCACATTAAGCTTATGTATAATACATAATAATGTGTACCATAACTTTAAATAGCTAAAATAGGTGCATCATTCATGCAAAGATGACAATCAATTGGGATGGGTACATTTTGCTTTTGTGGGCATCACCTTATTGGTCCCTTTGATGCATTTATTGACCTCAAACCAAAAGGTCCATTTAAAGCAAAGAATGATAAGAAAATTACATGAATTGAGATTATTGCATTTGATGGCTTGGACTCAAGGGCCTCTTCACTAAGATCAACCATCTACTTCAACATAGTTGCAAATTAGTAACAAACATCCACTTGTAAGAAATTGAGTTGAGCACTGAACTTCCTCCAAATGTTATTATTAGAGGTACAACAATTAGTAGACCCTTCATTTATAACCAAATCTACTTGATTAAAATATCAAATTACCCTAAAAAGTTTTATCTGAGTATTGTATGATGGATATAGTTCAAGTCTTTAAAAAAATCTAGTAACTGACTTGAGAAAAGGAGATACAATTGGAGACTATTAGATGACAATCTATTGCCTCCTTTACCCTCGTTGTGTTGCATGGTGATGTTAGCACATAGGATGTTAATCCTAATGAAGCCATTAGGAAATTGAACCTAGAAACTTTACTTTCTAATAAGATCAAATTAGCATTTAATAAAGAAAAATATTATTATCTTTTGATTAGTTGAACAAAAGCTAAATGTGTATAATAAGAAAGGGCTCTAAATATTTCTTAATTTTACTCAATAAATTTCAAGTCCCCCAAAAATCTCAAAGAGCTACTAGACAACAACAACTTTTTAGCAAATTGTTTGATTGTATTGTTGGCAATCTACCGTTTAGTTTACCACCATCTAGACTTGAAGATGATACTATAGTTCCATGTGTTGTCCACCGTATAAAGCTCCCTAAAGATACAATGTGTCGTGGTGGCAAAATTTGTTCATACCCAAATCGAATAGCTAATTAACCATGGGCTTATTAGATCTAGTAGCTCATCTTTTGGAGCTTCCATCCTCTTAGTTAAGAAAATGATTCAAACTTATCAAATGTGTATTAACTACTATAAAGCTTTGAATAAGATCATTATTAAAAACTACTACTTTATCCCTCAAGTTGACAATCCCTACACAAGCTTTAAGCAACTAGTGGCTTCATGAAGATAGACCTCAAATCTAGATGTCATCAAGTTTGAGTGGCTACTTTGATATTTATAGGGATTTTATGAGACAACCTTCATAACCCCCTTTGGCCACTATAAGTTTTTAATTATGCCCTTTGGTTTAACTAATGCCCCAACCACTTTTAGTAGAATGGTGAGCCATATTTTCTTAAATTTTAGCATCGTATCATTGTCTTTTAAAATGGTATCCTTGATTTTATTAAAGATGAAGAGGAGCATAAAGAGCCTTTATCTTTACTCTTTACTACAGTAGTGTCAAGAAGTGAGATTTCCAAGTGTATTGGCACATCTCCTACAAATATGTAGCAATTAAATATAACTAGGTCAAAGAATATCATCATGCATAAAATGGACTATACCAAGCCACCAAACTTTGAAAATCTCATATTCATTGAGCATCACATAAACTATGATATAATGAAAACTGCAACTAAATTGTAGATCAATAATACTATCTAAGATGCTTATGCATTATGTGAGAATATAAAAGGCTAGAAAGGTTCATTGATCTCCATCTAGGCCACCAAACAAAAGATTTCTTCTTCAACCAATTATCTAAAGAGTGAGTTTTAGACTAGAGATGGAACTAAGAAGTGGTGAGGATACAACAGATTTCAATTATGTTCAATGTCAACTTTTCAATCTCATATTAATCGAGCGAGATCTCAAAATGTATGTCATAGAGTACATGGAAAGAAATCTATTAACCTCAAACATAATTGTATCAAGTTCACTTCATTGCTATGTCAGATAAGAATGATGTATTTTCTACATTGGCTATTGAGAGGATGTATAGAAGAAACCATACATCATGGGCTTATATGATGTGTTATGTATTGGTTGCATAAGTATTATGGAATATTGTGGCCTCAAACAAAATCCACCAATAATGAATATGATCATTGTTACAATATTCCGGTATTGGTCTACAAGAACTTAGGACTACTGAGGGACTACTAAGGCACCCTTTTCTCTCGCTATTAACTAGGAGTTCTTTTCCCTTGGGGTTTTATATGTATGTCAATTCCCTTTAGAGAAATTTGAGTCTTGTAAATTATTCCACATTAATACTTCTCAATACACTTTGTCACTGAATTGATTGCTTATTACGTATTCTCTATTTAATAAATTCATGTCAATAAATTAATGACTCCCTTTTATTTAAGTGTTGATGATGATCTAGCATGGCCATGAGACCATTTAGAGGCTAGTATTCCTAGTGCACCACTTAATGGGGTGATCAAAGCACTGTGAAGGGGATATCTGGTATAGGCAGTACAAGTTATGAAGGGGGAAAGAAGTGTCTGCCAAGTGTAAGAGTGTACACAAGAACCAATGAGTTACACATAAATGAAGATGGATTGAGTTCTAAGAAGAGGAAGTGCATTAGCATTGTGTATATGTATTTATGTGTGCATCCAGGGACGCATGGGAATGTTTACTTGTGTGTAATGAGCATTGCATTCATTTGGGGTCATCCTCTTCCCTACAAGTCAAGGTTTAAGGTCTTTTCTTTCATTAAGAAAGACGAGAGAGGGAATTCTCTCACTAAGAAAGACGAGAGACGTGATCCTCTGGAAGTGAGGAGAGAAGTGATTTTCTCTTTCTAAGGTCTAAAATGACACAAGCTTTTGTGTGGAATTCAATCTTAAGGTTGAGGCCCAAGGCAATCTAATGAACTCTCCTTATCTATGATTCAAGGCATGGACCACAAGTTAGGAGTACAGTTTAAAAAGCTATTTTTTGGAAAGTCGATCTTTAAAATATCTCGCAATAGAAAAACGATCTCTAAAAACGGGCCGTGTTGGTTATCGGAAACAACGAGATCTACAACTTTTGTGTTGGACGTTTTTTTCATCCAAACAACGCACAAAGAGATATCTCAAAATTAGTGTTGTAGAGGACAACCACATCTTGCATGAAGATCAACTCAACTCTCTCTCCAAGAGAAGCTCTTGAAAGCTTATAAAAGAGAAGGCTCTCCTTAGGTGTAAGAGGGAGGTGAAGGAAGCATCACTTTGCATGTATCCAAGAGGAGAAGAGAAGGTGCAAGTGCTACGGAAGCCCTATTGAAATCAAGTGTTATGGAAGCTTTGCTGAAATCAAGTTCCAAGAGGAAAAGAGAAGGTGCAAGTGTTGTGGAAGCTCTACTGAAATCAAGTTCCAAGAGGAGAAGAGAAGGTGCAAGTGTTGCGGAAGCTCTGCTGAAATCAAGCGCCAAGAGGAGAGCCCTACACATATTTTGTAGGAGAGAAGGAGACTCAAGAAGGATCAAAAGGTGCCAACTTCCAAGTTGTGCAAGTGTTAGCCGGTTGTATACCGTGTAAGGAACCGTGATCTTGTTTCCAAGATCTACAAGTAAGAACTGGCTTATGTGTAACGGAGAAGCTTGCTCCTTGTCAATAATATAACTCCACAAGGGGGATGGGACATCTTCCAGTCCCTAATGTGTTGCCAATTTCTCTACCTCTCTCTCTACACCTTTCTTTTCTCTCATCTATTCTCCCTCTGTGCCAACATAATATTCGCCCTATATATTTTAAGTATATAAGAAAGTCAAGCGTGTATCTCGCATTCTATTACACACTTTGTGTTATGTGCTCTCAACTCCTTATTCTCCAAGCTATGCATGTGCATTCCTACAACCTTAAACCTACATTTGATATTAGAGCTGGTCTTAATTGTTATGGGTTGAATCATCAACACCCTCGACTTCATCTTCTTTGATTGGGATGAGATTTGATGAGCATTCACATGTTGACTGATATTGTGGCATAGCTCATAGGGCTTAATGTCTTAAATTTTTTATTTTAGATTTGGTTTGGGCTCTATTTTCATTGTGACCAATTTTTCCTAGGCTATTTATCCTTTTGTGTAGAATTTCTAACATGATTCATTTTTGCCTTTATATTCTACTTTGTGATTTGTTATACAACAAAGGTTGGATTTTATGTAAATTCTCCTGTGTTCACATAATTTTTGTACCAAGTGCAATCCATTGCCATGGCTAACAATAGTAATATATTTTCTATGTTGGCTATTGAGGATGCATAGAATCAACCATTCATTGTGAGCTTATATGGTGTCATGTATTGGTAGCAAAAGGATTATGGAATATTGTCCATGGAATTTATGTATGTTTTTTGTCACTATGGAACTTGCAAATGCAATAGAAATAGGTGTTGTTGAGGATATTGCAAGCTCCAATTCCACTATAATTAATTCTAGAGTACCACTGTCTACCATTAAGCAAATTCCTTGGATAGTAGAGGTATACAATATCATGCCTTGATTGCATTTCTATTAAGCATACCATGAGTCCACATACTCACTCAAGCAAGACAATTAAAGATGCTTGGAATATACTTGTATTTTTTTATCAAGTAAGAAATGAGGCCCATGTTGCCTACATGCGGTAAGCAATTAGATAGTGCACACATGGATGAAGGTGACTCTATAAAAGGTTTTTTGATAAATATAGAAAATATTAACGTTGCTAGATTGTCAAATTTGTGGATGATAGATGTATTGCTCATGATTATCATGTGCTGATATAATTGTTGCATATGGTTTTCGTATGCCATGGGTTATACAAGCTCAACAAGTATGAAAAATGTGTGGAAGATATGGCATGTGCATTGTTCTTTTGTTGCTTCAAATGCAAACTTTGGCAACATGTTTTGGTCATTGGTATTTTGCTACTTTGTTGTATCTTCATTGCCTTCTTGTGAGACACGTCTAAAACATAATTGCAAGTGTTGCATAACATATTTGAAAGTATTGTATGTTGGGTAAAATATAATGTGGCTTCTTTCCAAAGGATGGTTCAACAACAACTATTTGCAAACTATAGCATGCACACAATGATGTTTAAATCATTAGATGCAAAACATCATCTTTTGGCAATTATCTATGCTCCATCACTTGTATTGCTTGATTATTCTAAGGATATATGAATGTATACTTTGATCCAAGTTCGAAGTGTTCTTTCAATTTGTCAAGATCTAAAGTGGGCAATCTTCATCCTCATTGAGGGGGGAGTACGATCAAAAGTCAAGCTTTGCCACATGGTTTCTAGCTTCAAACTATTATGTGTGTAGCTTATGTATTAAACATGTACCCCACCACCAAAGCATTATAGTCTATCATTCCATATAAGGCTTGGCATGGCAAAGCCATCCATTTCTCACTTGTATATTTTTGGTTGCCTTGACTGTGCATTAGTATGTATACAACATCGCTAAAATTTTGGATGAAAAGACTGAAATTTGTCTATGTTTGTTACAATTATAAAATGCAAAAGCTTTTTTATATTATCCATAAGCCCACAAAGGGCTCATATTGTTTCTTATACATCAAATGCATTGACTGTTTCCGATACATGTGATGAATAACTAAGCTTAAGTGACTTGCCTCTTTGCAAAAAAGGCAATTGGTACTAAGTGGCTTTACAAGTTGAAACAAAAGCCAAATAGTAGCATTAATTACTATAAATCTAGATTTGTGGCAAAGGGTTATGCTCAATAGAAGGGCATTGACTTTGATTATGAGAGCTTTGCTCCCACTTGCCATATGACATGCAATTTGTAGCATCTATGTATTAACAACTCGAAATGTACATCATTTGAATATCAAAACTACATTTTTGAATCATGATTTTCATCAAGATCTATGTATATTTCAACTTTGTGATTCAAAAAGAGTAAGAAAGATTGTGCAAAATTGAAGAAAGCATTGTATGGTCTAGAGCAAGTATCTTAGGCTTCATAGTATGAGAAAATGCATGCAAGTGTCAAGCATTGGTAGATAATGAAGCACACCTTTCAATATTTAAGTGGTACTCAACATCTCCGTTGTTTTATCACAAGAAGATTTCATTTTTGCCAAATTTACATGCTTTTTGGGATTTTAACTAGGCTTTTTACTATGCCACTTGTGTATCCATTGCTACATGCTTGGCAATTCACGCATATGGTGATTGAGTTAGAAGTAACTCATTGTGGAAAGTTGTAAAGTTGAGTACATGCTAACTTTCACATCTCCAATTGGGTGCATTTGGCTCAAATGCCTTTTGCTTGATTTGGATGTTAATTAGCCATTTGCCAACCACGAGCACCATTATTGACATCAAAGTGCATTGATAACTACACAAAACCTATTGTTCAATGCTTGTACTAAGTATAGTGAAGTACATTATCATTATGTTAAAGGGAGAGAGTGTTTATAGGAGAAATTATCTACCTATATGCCAATATTTCATAATATTATTGATCTTTTCACAAAGGCTTTATCTAGTGAGAAGTTGAAAGATTTTAATAAAGATTCGGGCTTACTCTTGTGGATTGATCATAGTCCATGTGGGCTTGGAACTTCCCTATAAGCTTGAGCTTCTTCTTCCAAGATATGCATGTGCATTCATGCTTTCTTGCAACCCTAAAACCAACCATCATTGTAGAAAATTCTATTCATGAAAGACAATTCGACATCATGCATGACATATATCCAATAATGATAGAACAAAGTGCCAGCTTGGCATCTACATAAACAAAGCTTTTCCAAGCTAGAAATGAGTTTAAGAAGATAGCTAACATTACTTTGACAATGAAGTAGTGGTCAATCCACACACAACTAGTGAGTGCAATATTTGGCTTGCACATTGTCAACAAAGCTTCAAGTAGTGGAAGACATCACTTCATGTGCTAATATTCCCACAAATGTATGTTACACAATAAGAGCATATTTCTAACAATAATCACATGGATGCTTGCATGTAGGCTACAACCTTTGATAATAACCACATGTGTGCTTGCATCTAGATAATGTAGAATTTTTATGATAACTCCTTTCCAATGCAAGTATGTCAGTACATGATATGACAATATTCAAGAATAATGTAAGAAATTGATAAAAGATTCACCTCAATAAGAGAGGTAGATGCAATCAACATTGATGGCATATCTATATTAGCATGAACAACACATTAATAAGATTGTTGACATGAACAACATTGGGTATAATAATCCATCAAAAAATGAGTGTTTGTAAAGGGTCATTACATGGCCATTCAAGGAAAAGTACAAATATTATTTGGTGACATTGCACATCTATTGATAATTTGTAACCAACAAGGTGAGATGTTCCAACAATGTCACATTATCTTTGCTACATATTGGGCACATGGAATTCATCACACCTTGTACACCTCAATACAACAAATGCACAACCAACCCTTCCTACCACCCTTATAGAAAATAAGGTATTGATATCAATAAAGGAAAGATACATCCATGTCTAAGTGAATGTGTTATCCATTAGCAAACCATCATAGAGTCAACATACCATAAATCCATAATAATATTTACATGTAAATAAGATATGTACAACTACAAGAAAATAGCTTTATAAATGCAATACTTTAGAAAAAGTTTATGTTGTACAAATACAACAAAAGAAAAAGAGGAGCCAACATTACAAAAATGGCTTGAAAATAAGAACTTCCATGAGATAGAAGAAATACTAATTGGAACAAGCATAATGACAATAGAAAATGTTGATGTCATAATGGCTATTGGAGCCCCAAGAGGAACACCAAGGAAAAGGGAATTCTCTTGCAAGAAAATCTATCTTGTAACATCAACAAGCTTTTATTTCATTCTTTTGATCATCAAAACAAAGAAAATAACAATTCTTCACGCAGCATCATAGTAGATTTCTCCCACGGATTTGATAGAATCAACCATATTCTTCAACATCTTCACAAAATCCATCAATAGAACAAAGAACACAAAGGAATACACCATCTTTGAATGGAAATCAATCACATATTATTCATCTTCAATATCTTCATAGTTCTCTCTCTCTTTCTCTCACATACAATTACACTGTTTTGATAGAATTGACTATCTCTGACTCTCTCTCTCTCTCTCCATCAATAATACATCATATCCTCACTACAATGCTCAATAATAACCCTCCATAATCCTTCTTAGGTCGTGGATGCACCTCCCAAGAGGTATGTCTGATATGAAGAGGCACCAGAGCCACTACAGTGTCTTTTCATAGCTCACCACTGTCACTTCACTCCAGTCTTTACTTGAGTCTTCAGCAGCTACTTCTTTGACTTCTTTTAGCTCTTTTGCACTTGTATTCACCTCTTTCCAAGGCTAGAAAACTTTCCCAAGCTACACTCTCATCCAACAGAACACATATAGAAGCATACAGAAGGTCTACAGAAGCTCAACAGAGAGTTATAGAAGGTCAACAGAAAGCATCAGAACCATATAACTCATACCAAAATCATTCCAAACCATCAAAAATCACTCATCAATAAGCTTTCAAACAATCTCAAACCCTATCAATCAATACTCCATCCTTCCTTACAAAGAGAAAACAGAACAAAACAGAAGCTCAACAGAAGTTATCAGGACCAAATAGAACATATCAGAACATCAACAGAACTTCACATCTCTACTAATAAACATCATGAGCTTAATAAAACCATTCCAACCTATCCAAAACACTCTCAAACCACTTCCAAACCAATCAATCATTTCATAAAATCAACCATTCAGCTCCCAAAAACAACAAAAATCAGCCAAAAAAATAGGTCATTTCAACACTCAACATATCCCCACACTTAATAAGGAAGCGTCCTCGCGACCCAAGAAAAAGGGAATACAAGTTCATTCAAGAGCTCAACTTTGATCTTCAATAAATCTTCAAAAACAGTCCATCCAACCACGACCCCAACTTATAACCTGTATCTGATATAAAGAATACAACGAAAGGAAAACCCTTTATACATTAACACTTCTTATCAAACTGGAAATCACAACAAACTTGTAAAGGATATAAGAGGTTTCTTTTCTGCATCAGCATCTTCAACTATCCAACCAGCAAGACCATCACCGCAATTCTCCAAAAATGTATCTCACACAAAAGCAAATCGAATAGGCAACCACCACAATCTTATCACATAAATTAACCCACAACACAAACACTACACACAACACAACCATCTGAATGACTCCTCCAAAAAGACAGATTTATCATTAAAAATCATCCACAATACATGGCAAAGGTATCAATGAAGATGATCCCTTTTGAAGGCTTGGTGATTTCCAAAACGATCCATGGACAAGGATTCATCTACAAAGGTCTTGGGAGGATTCTGAAAAAACTGAAGGCAGCACATCCTTTCCAAGGACAAGGTATCTGCTAGGCAAACAGAGGGCATGAAAGTACAAGACATCCAGTTGTCGGGAATCAATGCTCACATTGACATTCATGCACAACTTTGGAATAGATTTTGAATCATTATGAGAATGCCTATGCATATACGCCAGGTACCAAGTAAAATGAGCAGTTAAGCGCACAGAAGGATCCGCAGACTGAGAATACTGCTGAGCAAAATGCAGATAATTCTAATAAGCCTGACTAGCACTTATCCATTCTCCTGGGATCAATGGCCAATTGATTTAAGGTCCAGTAAGGGAATCATTTGAACTCCAGCCTCTTCTTTGAAGAATCTTCTTATCAAAACCCGGATACCCACTAACCAAGTGAGGAGGATTAGGAATAGAAGTGTTAGGAGACGGAAGAGGGACTAATGAAAGAGGATGAAGCAATGGATAGGCAAAATTATAAAATGAAGAATGGGTTAAAGATGGATTTGCTGAAAACTGAGGAGATTCGGTTAAGAAAGGCGTTAAAAGATAAGCAGGAAAAGTTGATAGCTTGAGACCTAGCTTCTGCCAACTCAGCTTTCAACTTAGAGATTTCAGCTTTCTGAGTATCCACGAGCTTAGTCTGCTGCTCCATTTGTGTACAAAGGTCAGAGAATTTCTCCTGAGCAGAGGCTAACTCAGTATTGGTCTAATTCAGTTCCTCCTTAGACTGCTGAACTTCATCATAAAATGAAGAATATGATTGTTGGATACATGCAGTCATCGAAAGTTCAATAGAACTCTGGATATCCTTGCACAGGAACGGAATAGCATCTCCTGTTACCAGGCGGTGAACAGAAGGAATAGTAAGTTCTAGCATCCCGTCTCTATGGGCTCTGAAAAGATTTGGCGTCTGAAGGAATGCAGGCAAGGTGCTGCAAGACTGGGCAGGAATTGTCACTGGAACTGGAGGAGGAATAGGCACTAACTCAGCCACCCTCTTGAGGCGTTTTCTCTGAATGACAAGGGGAGGAGAACCTTCATCCTCAATTATCACATCATCATCTTCATTATGAGGCGGAGGAGGAACTTCTAGAGGATCAATTGGAGGTAAAGGAACTTCCTTTGCAGGGGCAGCATGTAGCAAGAAGACATAGAGGAAGGACCCAAATGTAACATGAGTCACATTTCCTCGAGTAGCTCGGATAAAGTGGTGATCCATCTTGGAGAGGAGGTAGGTACTCCAATCAATAGTTATGCCTTTCAAAATCGTGAAGGTGTAAACAACTCCTTGGAAAGATAATGAGATGGGGATTTTGCAGGCATGAACCTGTCCTGAAGGAATTGGCATAGTTGTTTCCATAGGGGATTGGAAATCATGGAGACACCGACTCCTGACATGGTAATGACCTTCTTCGGATCAAGAACATCTTGAGTTTGCTTCTGCAACAGCTTCAAAATATCGTCATTGGCGAACAACTGTCTGATAGCAGGGACAGACTCCCCATGATATGGCAGACCAAGATCCTTGCCTAGACTCTTTGGTGTCAGAAGAACAGTAGTGCCACGGACTGGACCAGACCTCTTACTATAAGAGGTTAAAAACTCGTCACAAATGGTAGGATCATCTGGAACCAGTGGGAAAGAAAGGCTCACGAACTTGGACAAGCCCGCTTTAGCGACAACGTCTGAATCCAGTAACAAAGAATAATCATGTAAAGCCAAAGGAACATACTGGATCAGGGGAGGAGTACGAGAGGGCGCCATTCAGATGGTTACACACACACACCACAAACACAGACAAACAAAGAGAAGCCTGCAAAGCAACAGACAAAAACCAAGGATAAGATATCAACCAAGGTGGTAAAACGTGACTCGACCAACTATCCCCAAGCAAACCACAGCCTAGAAAAAATTCGACATGACCTCTACACATATGCGACCGAAAGCTTCATGCTATGCAACATGCAAACACCCAAATCCCCGTATCAGGCAATTTTTAAAAAAAACTACACACCGTACCCTTAACCGTAACAAATGGACAAATCAGACTACCATAAAACGGACATCAAGACTGGACCATAACTTGACCATCAGTGTCAACTAATAGATTTGTACGCGCCCATCCCACGAAACAAGTTCATTAAAAAGGGAAAAAAAAAAGTGCAGTGAGGGGGAATTAATTTAATGAAGGGTTCATTTTATGAATTATTAAGAAATGGGTGAATTTTTAATTAAGTGATAAACCTTAACAAGAAAACGGCGGTTCCTTCTTAAAATTTTAATTACAAATTATTAGGTTGGAGCGGTGCATTAATCCGAATCCCGAACTTCGATACCAGACTGGGTCTCTAAATGCAAATTCATTTATTAAAAATTAAGAGTGATGTGGAGCGCTTTTTTTTTTGCCAGCGCGTGCTTTCGTGATGGCTGGTTCATTGTTATTAAAAATATTAAGGTGCCTCTGAAGCGCACTTAGCGCGTGCTAAGTGAATGGCGGGTTGATTTTAATTAGAAAAATGTGTGTTTGGCGCGAGCACACGTGCCATGGTGGTGTTTAGGATTCATGTTAAAAATTAAGCGTGAATTTTGGGATAGCGAAAAAAATAAAAAATATAAAAGGAAAAATACCTGAAAGTGGGTGTATATGTATGCAATGAATGCGCACTTCTCAATCCCCAAAATGTAGGTCAGCAATCCAAAAAGAACCAAGGTATCTAGATTTTTCCAGATTTTTCAGCTTGTGTTTGGAATTAAAGAGGATTTTTCATGAATTTAGGCATTTAATGAAGCATTTTTGCCATAAAATAATAATGGAATAAATTGGCACAGCATTTTCAACTTACGAAATATTCCAAAAATAAGCAAAAAAGTTGATGGACTTTTCAGGAATTTTTTTGCAATTAAATTGGTATTTTTACCAATTTTAATGAATTTTTGCTAATTTTGTGTGTATTTTCTAAAGAATTTTTACTTTTAAAATTTTCAAAAAAAAATTTCTAAGATTTTCAGTTTAGAAAAATATTTCAATTTACTGCAAAAATATTGAAAAGTTTTTTAATATTTTTCTGTAATTTGTTTGAATTTTAATTGTTTTTTTTAAATATAATTTTAAGGTTTTTCGGGTTTTGGAAATTAAAAATCCGGGAATATACCCAGGAATGGACTGCGTGTCAGCTGCGTGTGAACAGCTGGCTGGTGCACACCACCGCACGGACCAGCTAACGCGCGTCCCTGCGCGTGAACAGCCGCTAACGGACTCCCGCACACGGACACGAACAACCACGCGAACACACCGCGTGTGGGACAGGGGGCTGAGAAGGGTTGCTGTAGGTAGCGGCGAGTTTCTGCGTTTTTCGTCTTCTTACGGTTTGGAGGTTTTCGGCGGGTACGGGGTGTAAGAGGGACTGGGGGGAACGGGGGCCTGGAAGGGGGTTGTGTGTGGGGGTAGGTATTGGGGGAAATGGGGGCCTGGAAGGGTGTAGGGAGGTGGGAGTATGTGTCTGGGGGGGAATGTGGGCTTATGGGGGGGTGGGGGGGTGTGGGGGATGTGGGGTGGGATTGGAAGCTTGTGGGAGGGTAGGGTGTGTGGCGCCCGTGGAGAAAGGGGAAGAGGGTGGGGGGCGTGGTAGGCGGGCGTGAAGGAGGCCCAGCCAGGCAGGCCAGGGAGGGAGGCGACAGGAGCGCCAGCGGCGGCCAGGAGCGGCGGGCGGGTGACGAAGGCAGGAGGCGGCGGACACTCCAGGCATGCGACGGCTGCAGGGGACCAGGCGATCGGCAGCACGGCACTCGACGGGTGGGGGCGGTAGAAGGCAGCGGGGCTGGGCAACAGCGTCCGGGACGGGGGGTGGCTGAGGGGCTGCACGGCGGCAACGGGGATCCACAGGCGCGGGCGGCGTCTGCGTCCAGGGGCGGGGGCAACGTCAACAGCGTCCGGGGTGGGGGGGCCCAGGCGGAAGGAGAGGAGGGAGGGAGGAGATGAGGAGGAGGAGGGAGGAGATGAAGATGGAGAAGAGGAGGGGGGACGCAGGGGGGAGAGGGGGAGGGAGGTGGTTGGGGGGGAAGGGTGTCGGGGAGAGAGAAAGGGGGGGTGGGGGTTGATAGGGGAGGGTGCCCATGGGGGGAGGGGAGGGATAGGGTGCCTATGGGGGAAGGGTAGGGTGCCCATGGGGGATAGGGGAGGGTGCCCATAGGGGGTGGGTGCCCGTGGGGGGTGGGAAAGATAATAAATGGGGTTTTTTTAAATAATAAATTAAATAAAGAAAGTAAAGAAAAGAAAGGCATGCCCCTGTCTCGCATGCGTGCGTTGGACAGGGTAAAAAAATTTGTCGTGACGGGATCGAAATGGCGCCCGGAGGTCAGTACGGGGCACACGAACACGACCGGGGAGTGTCGAAACGCGTGAAATCAAAAATGGGCACGTTCACGCGCGGGTCGAGTCGCGCGAGACACGAAAAAATAAAGAAAAATTAATAGCTCCCAATCCGGGCATCGAAACGAAATGTCATAAAAACAAAAATTGGGTAGGACGTCTGGGGGAAGATAGGGGAAACATGCAACGGGGGTTCCGGGGGAAAGACAGGGCGCCCATATGCAAAAAACGCAAAAAAGGGTCCCGAAAAAGCAAACGAAAATTAATATCAAAAGATTTGTGCATCGGAACGAGGTGCAGGAAGAAGGAAAAATGAGCAGAAAGATGTGTCCGACAATCTTATCACGTCAAAACATGGTTCCGACTGAGAGAATATGCGTTCACATGGGAAAAATCCAAAAACCAAACCCGAAAATGGAATCGGAAAATAATATTGGACGAACCGCTTGCCGGAATGACATGCAGTAAAAAGGAAAAATGGCTACAGGAAGGGGTGGCACAGGGTTGTCATGTTAGAATGTAGTTCCGGCAGAAGTAGGAGGGGTTCACATGCGAAGAACACCAAAAATATACCCAAAAACACATTTAAAAATTAATAATTAAAAATTCAGAAGTCGAAAGAGGGTGGAGGAAAAAGGAAAAAGGTGGGGGAAGGCGTGATGGACACGTCTGTCAAATCAAATTGGAATTCCGATGCAAACAGGGCAGGTTCACATGGAAAAATGTTAAAAAGACGCATGAAAAAGTCTCGAGAAACCGCAAAAATGAATAGCGAACAAACCGTGCATCGAAATGACACGGAGTAAAAAGGAAAAATGTCAGGAGAAAATGGTTGGCAGGGCTATGATGTCATATCACCGGTCCGAAGCAAGCAAGACGCGTTCACATGGAAAACCGGCTAATGTGCACAAAATGCTTCAAAAATTAATAACTCGAGAACCGTGCACCGGAACAGGGGTTGGTAAAAAGGAAAAGTGGTCAGTTCAAAGGGATGAACAGGGGGATAAGGTTGGATGTGGATTTTGGTGAACGTAGGGTACGTGCACCTGGCAGGACAGCAAAATCAGGGAATAAAGGAAAACTGCAAGGGAACAGCCCCGAGGGTGGGTGCAAAATGAACGGGTGGGTTGGGAAGGGACCCCAGCAGGGTAAAAGCAAGTCATGGCAAAGAGGCATTAGCAGGTTGAGGCATATGTAGAGGGGTATGCAATGTAGACGCGCAGGGACACGTCCCCACACTTAAAACCTTAACGGACAGGGTTGACCGAGCAACAGGGACCTAATACCACACAACAGACCATCCACTAACGTCCCCACACTTAAAACATTAACGGGTAGGGTTGACCGAGCAACAGGGACCTAGGACCACTCAACAGACCAACCGCTAACGTCCCCACACTTAAAACATGAACGTCACTGAGAAACATAAGGTGTGGGGTTAGAAAAACTTGGCCCATATTGTAGAGAATCAAGCTTGATTGTCAATGGCACGTCCTGTGTCGTTGTCGGCTGCTGCAGGAGGTACCAAGGTTCTCTCCAGCACACGTCCTTCGTGGCAGGGACCACGCGGCAGCACCCAGGGAGGTAGCTGGTTAAAGGAATCGCAGGAAATTTGTCGATGATGAGGAATGTTGCACTCAACACACAATCACTCAAATGGAATGAAAGAGCAGTCACTCACCCCATGACTAAATTCACTCGAGGAAATCAGAATGAAAATCCATGTCTCACACCCCGGTTTAGGAATCGACAAGGGAATGGTGCAGAGGGAGTATGCCAGGGTGCACAGTTGATGGTGCATTAGTACGTCCAACCCGTCTGGCATAGGTGCAAGAAGGAAGGCAAGGGAGCCTTACAGTGCAGTGTACAGAACAGGGTGGCGTGTCTTGTGTTGATGGTAGAGACCCATCCCGTGGGTGCATAAGGAAACGAGAACATACCTTACTCCAAAGGTTGGAACGTCCCTCAAATCTCGCCTCTCGGTAATTGATTGAAGAAACTCCAGTCACACTCAACCCACCCTCTGTCTCACGCTCTGTTGAAAGATACAAAGGGCAGCCCGTTCCTGAAACCCATTGATGTAATCCTCACGGTCACTTGTGCACAGGTTGTATGCCTTGTGCGCATTTGTTGGTGATTGATCAGGAAGGGATCATCAGAGGCATCAACAGTCTGCACTTAGACAAAGCCATTAGGGTTGATAGCAAGTACCTTATATGGGCCCATCCACCGCTGTTGGAGCTTGCCAAGAAACTTGACAAATCGTGAATCATAGGCTAGGACCAAATCACCTTCCTTGAACTCCTTGTGCTTGATGAAGCTGTCATGGTAAGCCTTACGTCGAGCTTGCATGGCTTCCATACACTGTAGAGCCATCCTGCGAATTTCATCCAAACATTCCAAGTGCAGGAGACGGCGTTGCAGTGAATCATCGTCCCCCAAACGCTCTTTAATAGCCACTCGCAAATAGGGCAATTCCAGTTCAACAGGGAAAATAGCTTCTATACCATACACCAGCTGGAAGGGTGTCTGTCCTGTTGCTGCTTTATGGGAGGTTCTGTACACCCAGAGGGCCTCTGTAAGTCGATCATCCCAATCACGACGATGTGCGGCAATTGTTCTTGTCAGAATCGAGCAGAGGATGCGATTCGTGACTTCGACTTGGCCGTTGGCTCTGGGGTAATAAGGAGTGGACTTGCGATGGCGGATCTTATACAGCTCTGTCAACTCTTCCATGACTTTATTAATGAAATGAGTGCCTCTGTCACTTACCAGCTCTAGGGGACTGCCAAAACAGGTGATGATATTCTCGTACATGAACAGGGCCACGCTGTTACCATCGTCCCGCTTTAGGGCTTTAGCTTCACACCACTTTGTGACATAATCCGTATATACCAAGATGTATCTGTTCTGTTTCCTTCTAGTGGGAGGATCGATTGGCCGACGAAGTCGATGCCCCACTTCTCGAACGGCTTCAAAGGAAGGATAGGTTGCAGTAGTATGGCACTTGTTTTGGTGGGTTTCCCCATTTGCTGACAAGCATCACATCGCTTGCAGTAATCATAAGCATCCTTGTGGATGGTCAGCCACCAGTAACCTGCTAACAGAGCTTTCCTGGCTGTAGCTTCTCCTGCAAAGTGGCCTCCACATGGCTCGTCATGGCAAGCCTGCAGAACAATCCCAATCTCATCTCCCGCAACACATCTTCTGAGAACTTCATATTTGCCTTTCTTGTACAGTGCACCGCCTAACAGGGTGTAGGGGGCTGATTCTAACAGAAGCTTCTTCCTTTCCCGACTAGAAATACCAGGAGGGTACTGTTGGGTTGCCAGCAGATTGGCGATGTCTGCATACCAGGGGGTTACAGTTTCGACCAGGAATAGGGAAGCATCAGGGAGGTCTGGATCATCCTGCTCCTCGTCTGCAGTCTGTGGGATATGCAACAGATGATCAGCCAGAACATGGGAACGACCAGGCTTAGTAATCACCTCAAAGTCAAACTCCTGGAATAAGAGCAACCATCTCATCATTCGTCCTTTCACGTCTGCTTTGTTCATCAAGAATGACAGGGCCTCGTGATCCACATAAAATTTAAAGTGGGTAGATAAGAGGTAGTGGCGAAACTTCTTTAGGGCAAACACCATTGCCAAGCACTCCAGCTCTGTCACTGTATAGTTCCGCTCCCTATCAGTGACTTTTCGGCTTGCGCAATAGATGGGTTGATCTAATTTCGAGGGGCCCTTTTGACATAGGACATCACCTAGCCCTTCAACTGATGCATCAGTGTGTACATGAAACTCCTTCGTCCAATCAAGAGGCTGCAGAATGGGTGCCTCAATCAGACACTGCTTCAAAGTGTTGAAGGCTTTGTCACATTCTTCCATCCAAATAAACTCTACATCTTTCCTCAGAAGCTTGTGCAAGGAGGTTTCCTTTGTTGCAAAATGAGCTATGAACCTTCTGTAGTAACCCACATGGCCTAGGAATCCGCTCAACTGTTAGAGGTTGGTGGATGCTGTCAGAGCTACAATCTTCTCGATCTTTGCAGGGTCTGTTGATATCCCTTGTGCAGAGACAATGTGGCCCAACAGAACTCCAGAAGAGATCCCAAAGATGCATTTGTCGGGGTTGAGGGAAATCCCATACTCCCGGCATCAGTCAAAGCATTGTTCCAAATGTCCCCAGTGTTCACGGATCAAACTATAGACACAGAAGTCATCCAAATATACCTCAATAAAGTCGTGCAGATGATTTTGGAATGAGGCCATCATGACTCGCTGGAAAGTAGCAGGGGCATTGCAGAGCCCAAACAGCATCACTCAGTAAGCGTAGATCTCCCATTCTGTGGTGAAGGTTGTTTTGGATTGGTCTTCTTCTGCTATCTGCACTTGGTTATATCCACTGAATCCATCCAGAAGGGAATAAAGCTCATGTCCTACCACTGTGTCTAACAATTGGTCTGTGAAAGGGATAGGGAAGTGATCCTTCTTGGTCTTGGAATTCAACTTGCAAAAATCCACACATATACGAAGCTTGCCATTCTTCTTGGGTACAACCACGATGGGTGAGACCCATTCACTATTTGTAACTAGATAGATGAACTCGGCTTCCAGAAGCTTCAACAACTCTGCTTTCACCAATGTGGAATAATTCGGGTTCATTCACCTCTGTCATTGCCGTACTGGCTTGGCATCAGGCTCCAAATCAATATGATGCTGACATATTGTGGGATCAATCCCCTTTAGGTCTTTGTAGGACCACGCAAACACGTCCAAATTCTCTTTCAGCAAGTTGTACAAGGTTGACAACTCCTCTTCTGGTAGGCTCCTACCCACCTTCAAATGGCGTTCAGTGCCATCTGCATCCACAAAGGTTAACTGCATTTCACCTTCTACTTCACGGATGAAGGTCCCACGGACTGCTTCTGGATACAGATCCGACTCCTTCAAGGGGGTGGTGTCCTCTTCTGATGTCCCACTAGAACCAACTTCGTCTTTTGGTGGAGACTTAGGTTGCTCCTTGAGATGTTGAAATGGGATTAGAGCCGTTTCGGGTTTGGTTTCAAGATTAGTTATCTCTTAGCTTGAAGACTCATCTTCTGATGACGAGTCCAGGAACATCACATAACAAGGACCCATTGATGCCTGTCGAAATCGTAAGACTGGTGCTTGTTGGCACGGTGCATCATCATAATCTTTTCTTGGCAAAGGTGGGTGAGGGTGGTATGAGCCACTGCTGAAAGACGGCGTGTTCTTCTTCAACCATTTCTTATAATGATTTTGTATATGAGAAAATCCATTTACCAGACCAAATGGTACTATCGCCATTCTCTCCCACAGCATGAGCTCGTCTGCTTCCGATGCTTCTGGAACTTCTTCTTCATATATATCTTCTTCCGGTGGGATAAACTCTTTCGTCTCGCTTTCATAACCTTCTTCTTCAATATCATCTCCATCCTCTTCGATCTCTATCTCTGTCTCTGTCTTTGTCTCTGTAGGAGCTCTGTAAGAGAAGAACAGGTTTTCTATTTCATCTTCTGCCTCTGTCTCTGGCTCTGTTATGGCCATGTAACAAGGAGAGCAGTACATCCATGCTTCTATCTCACTGTCAGAAGTAATTTCGAAAATCGTTCCTGTTTCAAGCAGGAAGTATTCACCCATTGACAGGGACTTTGCATCTTTTGGGAGTTGGCTTACAGTATCCACTGTTAAGGATCATGCCACTGTTTTCTTGGGAAGGATCTGTTTGACAGCATCTTCGTCTGTTGATGTTCCATCTGTATCCTCATTAGGGGAGTCAGAAGATAATTCCAAGGAGGTGGATCCATGTCCTTTTTTAGCACCATATAACTTCAGTACCACTTTATTAGGTCCTCCACCCAAGGTCAAGGTTCCTTTGAACCAATCCGTCCTTGCTCTGGCTTCAAAAAGGCATGGTCTGCCCAGTAATAGGGGGTAGGATGTACCATAAGAGTTTGGTTTCACCACCAGATAGGTTAGCCAATAATCTTTTCCAGTCACTGTAGTCTTCACATATGGGAGAATGCCCAAAGGCTTGATTATGCTCTGATCCGCCAGTCTGATGAGCCATTGGGTTGGTTGCACACCTTGTAGGCCTAGATCCTTCATTGTCACATCTGTCATAATGTTCACTGATGAACCACCATCAATCAGTGCATTTGCAATGAAGCAACCTTCTATCCACACGCCAGTCTTTGGGGTACTCGGATCTAGAAAGGCGTTCGCCATGTCCACTTCTTTTACATACTCTGGAGCTTTGTTGGACTTTGTTGCTGTTGAGGGAGCAATCCTTAATCCACGTCTTCTTGTCAGTATACTTTTGAACCTTTTTCGACAACTGGGAGACAACATCAATAATTGTCGGAATGTGAGGTTTGGTTTAAAGGTATCTAGATCTCTGACCAGATCGTATTCCTTAATAGGATCCACTGGCTTCTCTAACCGGTTAGGGAATGGGGCAACACCCATTTTCATTTTCCTTTTTTCTTCCAACAGGGGCATCGTGGGGACTTCTTCTGCCACTTGTGGCACCTCCTTCTCTTCTATCTCCTGGACCTCTGGTCTTGTCTCTGCAATTGTCTCTGTGACTCTCTGTGGCACTGTAGTGCTCTGTACGGCACTGTCAGGCTCTATTCTTCTGGTGGAAGATTAAATTTTACTGTTCTGGAAGGAGGATTATTTTCTTTCTGGATAGGTGGTTCCTTCTTCTTTGCACGCGCGATGGCAGCAACTTCCAATTCCACTAAATTGGAGGTAGGCTCTTGGGCCTTGGATGGATTATCAGTAGCATTGTTTTTCACTGAGGCTGGGCTTGGACAGTCTTTTGCAGTGTGGCCTTCTCCTTTGCATCGACTGCATAAGGGCTTATAATCCACTGACCTTCTGGGATTTGGACAATTTGGTGAAATGTGTCCCTTTTCTCCGCATCTGTAACACTCCACTTCTGATCTCTGACCACCGCTAGACTGTTTTCCTCTGTAACTTTGAGAGGGAAATCTTCTGGGTCCGAAATTAGGACCAAACTCTCTAGGCTTTGGTCCAATATCCTGATTCCAGCAAGTTGAATCTTGCGTCTTCTTCCTTCCTTCTCTTATCATGCATCTCCTTCAGAGAGCAAGTATCCTCTGTATGGTTCTTCCGCAAACAGTAGGAACAAAAAGCTCCAGGAATGGTTGGTTTTCGTGTACATTCAGTGGCTAAATGGCCTGCTTGATGACACTTACAACACCAAGTATTTGACCGCATCACATCTCTTCCTGCTCCTGCAACGTTAGATATGCTAGCGGTATTCACTTTCAGTGTCTGTAGCTGCTCTGTAATCACATCCATCAACTCCTTTTTTATATTTGCAACTGAATTGGATAAATAATCCTTCAAGCTTTCTCCTCCTGAGATACTGGTAGTAGGGTTTTGAGGAGTCTCTGTAATCACTGCCTAAACAGGTTGGGCTGGTGCAGAGGGGTCTCTGTTTTGATTCTGATTCAGAGCTCCTGTTTGAACTGTTGGTTGTTGGCTCCAGTTGGTAGGGTTCCACTATTGCTGCTGATTTGGCATTGGGAAAATTGGTTGGGACCATTGTTGTTGTGGTTGAACCATCATTTGAGGCATTGATTGTGGCCACTGTGGATTTGTTGCACTTTACTGTGATGCTGGGGGCATCTTTTGGTAGGGGTAGGGGACTGTCCCTGGGACTGCATTTGGTGGGTACATCATTCCTGGCATCAGAGGAGGTAGGACTCCTCTTCCTGGATTCATCGCCAATCTAGTTTCCACTTCATCGTACAATCTTGCACCTTCTATTGTAGCTTGCAATGTGGCTGGTCTTTGCAACTCCACAAACTTACGGACTTCTAGTTGTAATCCTCTGAGAAACACCCCCTTCTGAATGCCATCATCTAGATTATGGTTAGTCCATCTCTTCAAGATGGATTCCATTCGTGAGACATAAGCTTCTACTCTTTCTCCAGAGGACTGACTTAAATTCATAAATTCCTCTTGCATCCGCTCTTCAAAACCTTCACGCATGAATTTAGTGAGGAAGGCCAACTTCAGGTCGTCCCATGTGCCAAAAGTTCCTGATGCTTGTCTCTCATACCACTGAGACGCCGTGCCCTTGAAAGTGGCGGGGAATATTGCTAACCAATGCTCAGGGGTTCTGGCATTGTTAGCCACACATGCTACCATAAACTCTGCTACATGAAGATCAGGGTCTTCATTGTACTCTCCCTTAAAAACAGGTAATGGAACTACATTCACTGGCCTGTCATCAATATTTCCAGGATGGATCTGTCTTGGAAGTGGACCTCCAGCAGGAGGAGAAAGGGCTTGATGTGCCATTGGGACTTTTGTAAAGAGTTCCGCAAGGGCGTCAAAGGCGGCTTCTCCTGCGAGCTCGTTCTCAGCTTTGATTTTTGCATTCTCTTCTTACGTACCTCTGGACTCGTTCTAACGCTTGCCTATTTATTGCATCGTTCATTAGGGGGTTGGCTCCACTATGTTGTTAGTGCTCCACATAGGGATAACAGAAGGCTTCAGTCTCTGGAGGACTCTCTTGCCAACATCTCCTCTACTTCTTCCTTTTCAACGTCTCTGAATTCTGCTTTCATGCCACTGTACAGAGGAAGGTATTCGGTTCTGAAGGTGTCAAAATGCATACGTCTAAGCATTGTGGTGGTGCCATCATCATAGTAACTCCAGCTTCTGATGGTTTCAATAGTGTATGTTGTGAAAAACACTCTGTCTACCAACTTCCAATGGGTTGCCAATTGAACAAACAGAAGATTGTCAGAACACCAAGCATCCCATGTATCTTGCTGTTGAGCATCCATGAACAAATTCCAACTCTTTTCCTTCTTGTCTTCATGAACCTCTACAGACCAAGACTCCTGAAGCTTCTTGACTATTTTCCACTTGATGATGTCTGGAAACTTCTCAATGAATGCCAAATCTTCCATAGATGGTCATTCTCTCTGTTTCTGCTCTTCAGTTTGTTCCCAAACAGTTTGCCACCAAGATGCAAGTTTCTGCTGCTTCAACAGGAAGAGGAAACTGTCCACCACATAGACCATGCATTATGATGGTGATATGTTTCCCCCATTGTGGGATGAACTTCTTGTGGAAAGTGGCTTTGATAATGAGAAATTCCAACTCTTCAGTGGAAGAAGGAACTTTACAAACATCCATTGAATTCTTCTCTTCTTGGCAATGCCATTTCCTTCATTTTCAGCCTCTTCTGGTGCTTGTTGATGGCAAGTTTCCCCGGCTGCGCACCAAAAACATGGAGCCCCAAGAGGAACACCAAGCAAAAGGGAATTCTCTTGCAAGAAAATCTATCTTGTAACATCAACAAGCTTTTATTTCATTCTTTTGATCATCAAAACAAAGAAAATAGCAATTCTTCACGCAGCATCATAGTAGATTTCTCCCACGGATTTGATAGAATCAACCATATTCTTCAACATCTTCACAAAATCCATCAATAGAACAAAGAACACAAAGGAATACACCATCTTTGAATGGCAATCAATCACATATTATTCATCTTCAATATCTTCATAGTTCTCTCTCTCTTTCTCTCACATACAATTACACTGTTTTGATAGAATTGACTATCTCTGACTCTCTCTCTCTCTCTCCATCAATAATACATCATATCCTCACTACAATGCTCAATAATAACCCTCCATAATCCTTCTTAGGTCGTGGATGCACCTCCCAAGAGGTATGTCTGATATGAAGAGGCACCAGAGCCACTACAGTGTCTTTTCATAGCTCACCACTGTCACTTCACTCCAGTCTTTACTTGAGTCTTCAGCAGCTACTTCTTTGACTTCTTTTAGCTCTTTTGCACTTGTATTCACCTCTTTCCAAGGCTAGAAAACTTTCCCAAGCTACACTCTCATCCAACAGAACACATACAGAAGCATACAGAAGGTCTACAGAAGCTCAACAGAGAGTTACAGAAGGTCAACAGAAAGCATCAGAACCATATAACTCATACCAAAACCATTCCAAACCATCAAAAATCACTCAATAAGCTTTCAAACAATCTCAAACCCTATAAATCAATACTCCATCCTTCCTTACAGAGAGAAAACAGAACAAAACAGAAGCTCAACAGAAGCTATCAGGACCAAACAGAACATATCAGAACATCAACAGAACTTCACATCTCTACTAATAAACATCATGAGCTTAATAAAACCATTCTAACCTATCCAAAACACTCTCAAACCACTTCCAAACCAATCAATCATTTCATAAAATCAACATTCAGCTCCCAAAAACAACAAAAATTAGCCAAAAAAATAGGTCATTTCAACACTCAACAGCTATTGCAGTGTAATCTAAACAAGTGTTTTCTAGTAAGATAGTCTAATGAATAACTATACTATTATGAATAATCTACTTTCAAAAACCAACAATTCGAAAAAAGTGTACAGGATTCTATTTGGAATCCAACTCATGATTCTGTCCCCATCAACCAACATCTAGCTTGTGACTTTATTATGAACCAACAATTTTATTTTTTTAGTTGCTTAGGCAACACCCAACTTTCTTAGAAATAAGAAATCGATAAGTTCATCTAATCAATTTCGGCTAATGAATCAAATCCATTTCTTCAGAGCTTGGGTAAGAGTGCAGTTTAATGGAGAGTCTTGTGAATGCCAAACTTCAGAAAAACAGATTCTTATTGAGCTTGAATGTTTATGGCATTGAAGAAGAGAGAAAAGCAAATCAAAGAAAAAATGAGATTGTTTAAAGCTAGAACAACAAAATAACCTTTTAAACAACCAAAAAAAGCTCCTATTCTTTTCCCTACTTAACAAAACATAAATGCTTCACTTTCTGAATTTGGCAAACTATCACAATATTTGCTCAATTGATGAAGTAAATAGTAATCAAGGAATTCAATAGCAAATGGTTCCACAACTTGACAATCTCATTAAGCAATCACTAAGTCACAAGGAGTATAAGAAACCAAAAATCTATTCAAGAAAGACTTTAATTTTTGAGCCCATAAGAAGTTGCGAGGTTCATACTTTGGCAAAGTTTTTCTTATAATGTCGCACCAATACTTGTATATATGATGCTTTCAAGAGTGATTAGAAGAATTAACTCATGAGTAGTTGCTTTATTAAAGTTATTAACTTTTGTTCCCATGCAAAACATGAGATTATGAATCACATACACAAAGGATAGATTACCAATACAACCTAAAGATACCCAAGTACAATTAAAAAAAAGACTCCCTATTTCTTTTTAATTTTAAAAAAAATGTAAAATGAGCACATCCTCTTTCAAAAGTTGATACTAGTGTCATATTTCCAAAATTGCACATTAACCTACTTTTCCTTGGTGGTTTAAGCTGATGAAGAAGACCTACAAAGAAAAAGACAAATGCTAATGAGGTACAACAAACTAAAAAGTTTAGCATATAGCTATACATTTATTATAACACATATAAATTTGAATCCAGCTATTTGAGTTCCATATTAATAATGATAAGAGCATGCTAAACCAAATCATGAAAGAGCTAATAGACATAAAGCACTGAAACTACCTATCAACATGACAAATGAGAATGGAAAACAATGATAGACAACAATCATTGACTAAGGTTGAAGGCTTCAATGACAACCCAAGCATAAAAAATTCATCAACATGTGCAACATAATAATATGGAGTCTCAAATAGTATAATTATTTTTCAAACATAAAATTTACAAATGGCACAAATAACAAGAGTGAAAGAAAAATAAAAGGCTAGAAATTATTGACAAGCTGGACATTGAGTATGAGTACATAAAAGAAAATCCAATTTCTAATTATTAATGCACATGCCATCTGGATAGAAAGAGAGAGGGTATCTCTGTATACACAATTGAGCTATTGTGTTTGAGATCTAACGTCTCCCTCAAGCTATTGTTGTGCTAGACATTGATAGAGCCAACAAAGGACTAAGTAATTTCATGAGAGACAACTTTGGTGCATGCACACACACTCACCAAAAACCGGTGATCACTATCAAAAATTCCACTTAATTATTCAACAAACAAGTGTACAACAAAATATATGGAGAGTAGAATGGCCCATTTAAAAACATTGCAAACAAAAGCAAGCAAATTAGACACACTTCTCTTATTAATTCCGATACATTCTATAACAATTAATCAATTGCTCCTATGCTAACAATGATGCTTGCAAAAAATTGGATAGAAGAAATATCAAAATCACCTTAATGCAAGCTCTAGAACGTCTACCTTAACTAATAAAAACATTGTCACCTCCTCCAATGCAGCTTCATCAACCAGCACCAACCCAAAACAATATGCAAAAAGCTGGTACCAAGAGGAAATGCAAAGGCAGAAGAGTAAGCACCTCATATAAATTGTCACATGTAAGAGTAGTGAGTGCATATCAAGATCTTGTGGATATAAGGATGCCATAAGAAAAATGGAGCCATAGTCAAGGAAGAGAGATAGATGGAGAGTCATTGTATAGTCGTGCTCTTGTGGATTTAAGGGTCCCATGAGAGAATGGACACAGAGAGAGAGAGAGAGAGAAGAGAGAGATGTAATGCACTCACTCCTTCCCACTAATGCTAGCTACCTTTTAATAGGCTTTGACATTATAGTTAAGGCATATTTGGAGACCTTCAACTATCAATCCACAATCACATGCTTGACTCCTTAATGGTTGGGTGCACTCCTAGATTCTCTCCAACCCTTGGTGAGCTCTCAAAGTCCTATTTAGATTGAACATTGCTATATCATTGGTCTAGCATACAACCATGCTCTTGGACTAAGGTTTCTTTGACCCTTACTCAATGTGGTAAACCTAGCTACCCTTGATCTTTCTCAATATAGCACGCACCTAATATACATCATCACATGCAAGAGGAATGGGTGAGTATACATAGGGCACACTAGAGACATCAAAAGGGTAATAGAATCGCATTTAAAAAAACCCATTTAAAAGATGGAGAAAATAATTCAAAATACAAGGCTTCTTTAACTCTCTCTCTTTCCTTTTATTCCCTCTCTCTCTCTCTGTCCCCTTTTCTTCTCCTCCCCTTTCTCCTAATTTTCCTTTTTTTCTTCTCTCCCTCTCTCTTTTGAATTTTATATTCTCTCTAGACTCTCTCTCTCTCTTCCCCCTCTCTCCTCTCTCCCTTCCCCTCTCTCTCAAAAAATATTGAAATTTTAAAAAGACTTTTCTCTTCCCTCTTTTTCCCCATCTATCTTCCGCTTTTCCTCTTTCTTCTTCTTCTTCTTCTTCCTCTCGCTCTTTCTCTCTCTCTCCCTCACTTTTCTTCTCTCTTTCCCCTCTCTCTCTTTTCCTTCTCTCTCCCTCTCCTATTTTTTCCTTTTTTCTCTTCTTCTCTCTTTTCATTCTCTCTTTAAATTTTCTTTCTTTTCTCTTTCTTTTAAATTTTATCTTTCTTCTGTGTGTGTGTGTGTGTGTGTGTTTAAATTCTCTCTTCTTCTTCTTTTCTCTCTCCTTTTCTTCTCTCCTCGCTTTTCTTCTCTGACTCTCTCCCTCTTTTCCTTTTTTATTTTCCTCTCTCTCTCTCTCTCTCTCTCTCTCTCTTAAAATAATATATTTCTCTCTATATAATTCTCTTTCTCTTTGTTCCTCTCTCTCCCTCCCCCTCTCTCTCTCTCTCTCCTCTCTCTCTCTCTCTATTTTGCTCTCTTTGTCTCTCTCTCTCTCTCTCTCTCTCTCTCTCTCTCTCTCTCTCTCTCTCTCTCTCTCTCTCTCTCTCTCTCTCTCTCTCTCTCTCTCTCTCTGTCCTTATTTCTCTTTCAAGCTTCTCTCTCTCTCTCTCTCTCTCTCTCTCTCTCTCTCTCTCTCTCTCTCTCTCTCTCTCTCTCTCTCTCTCTCTCTCTCTTTCTCTCGTCCTATTTTCTCTTTTTTTTTAATTATACATTTCCTCTCTGTCTCTCAATCTCTAAGTCAAAAACTATATAAAAAAGGTTTAATTTAAAAAAGATTGTTCTCTTTTCTCTTTCCCTCCCTCTCTCTGTCTTTATCTCTTTCTTCTCCTTCTTCTTTTAATTCTTCTCCCTCTTCTTCTTCTTCTATCTCCCTCTCAAAGTGTGTGAAAAACTATGTCAAAAAATGTTTAATTAAAAGAAAAGTTTAATCTAAGAGCGAGAGAGAACCTAGGCCCCTACACATGAGAGAGAGAGAAAGAGGGGGAGGGGGGAGGAAGAAAAATGTTTAATTTAAAAAAGACTATTCTCTTTCCTCTTCCCCCCTCTCCATCTTTTTCTCTTTCTTCTTCTTCTTCTTCTCTCTCTCTCTCTCTCCTTCTTTAAATTAATTTTTTTAAAAGTTTAATTAAAAAGAAAAATTAAATTAAAAAGTTTAACTTGGCTGTGAGAGAGAGAGAGAGAAACTTTTAATTTAAAAAGAAGTTTGATTTAATTAAAGGAGAGAGAGCGCACGAGAGAGAGAGAGAGAGAGAGAGAGAGAGAGAGAGAGAGAGAGAGAGAGAGCCTAGGCCCTACAATGAGAGAGAGAGAGGGGGGAGGGGAGGGGTTTTAATTTTAAAAAGGAGGGGGAAGAAAAAAGGAGAGATTACACGTGAGAGAAAGCGAAGGGGGATTTAATTAAAAAAGGGAGGTATGGAAAAGGTTGTAGGTTTAGGAAGCCCTCTAGAAGTTCTAGGCTTTCCGAACCTACAACCAAAATAATATAGTAGTAAGATATAACCAAGTTCAAATTAATTTTGAAAATATGTTTACTATAATGATATGCATTGAAATGGTTAGTGGGTTGCATCATGCTCTTCCTTTACAATGCACATCTATGCATATGGATGTAACACACATGCACATGTTGAAAAAGTCCACGACTTGTCCAAACACATCTAAACACACACACAAGTGCAAGTAGACATTATATGAGATAGTGTAACATTATGAGATAGAACCTATCATGTAAACCAATACCTTTGTTTGCTCACAAAACGTGAAGCTAGTCAAATGCAATGAGTTTCACAAGCTTGCATGTTTTGCAAGCGGGCTTGGTCAACAATGATGATTAGGTTAGCTAGTTTTGGTTAAACTTTGAACCTTCTATACCTTGGGTACAACTCACAACAAATAGTATAGTTGACAGAATTGTTTACCTCACAAAGTGATATGCACGTGAATGTATTCTTAGTTACATTAGAAACCCCAACCCATCTCAATACTCCACAATATTGTAATAGATTGATATAGAAAGTTACGAGTCATCTTTGAGATTGAGTAACATGGGTCCAAGGACACTCTTCTTAGTCACAAAATTGACAAGCGAATGTAGTTTGATATAAAACCCTAGAATATTTTAATCGAAAGGTCTTTAGGCATGTATAAACATTATATAATTCAAATAAATAATTACACTACAAGTTGGAAATATGAGTTAGGCTAATAGGTGAACTATTTTGTCTAAATCCTTGCCATCTAGTTTGCCTAGCATTTTGAAACCATCTAGCCTTGTGTATAGCAAAGTTTTAGTTGATCTCCATACTTCCCCCTTTATAGAGCCACTTCAACCTTGCCTCCTACATGGGCTATAATGCTAAAATGTGAATAGTGTGAAGCCCCATCATCCTTATCTTGTCAATCTAGTTGTGCAACCCAAAACTATAAAAGGACTTTGCCCCTAAAACCCCATGTATTGAAGGATACACCCCATGCTATAGATGTAATGCATCCATCCTAAAAAGATGCATGAAAGTCTCTCAAAGGAAACTCAAGAGATCAATTGATCTTGAATACTTGTGCTAGGTGCTAAGAGAATATTTTCTTGCCATATCCTACATACCCTTCCAATAAACTCCACCCCACTCACCAAGAGACCTTGTATTTTTTACTTTAGACAACAAGTTATTTTCCTAAGATTCTAAGTTATAATGCATTTACAATGAATCTTTTTTGCTTTGTGTTACTAATGTGCTATGCTAGTGAGCTTGCAAAAATGATTTGCAACCACATCTTGAGAAAGTTTAGATGACTTTGACAATTTCATTATCCTCATACATTCCTTAAATGACATCATGTGACCACTTGGTGTGACCCAATGGCAAACTTTGCATGCACCTTGTTTAGCTCGAAATTTTCCTCTTCTACCAAGTTGGCAGATAATGATAGTTCGAAGGCCCAAGACTAGTACCATGTTCTCATTTTCTTCCATAAGTGCTTTATTGAAGTCCCACATGGTGCTTTTTAAGATTGTGCACCAATCATTAATGCTCATGCTAAGTCCACCTAATTTGATTGTAGCTTAGGTAGTGATAATAACAATGTTCTTAAACCCCCAAGATGCATAGAGCTTTTTGTTATTCTCAAACATTATTTTAGTCATCTTTATGTCTAGGCTTCATCTTGCTCCCAACATCTTTTGAGAAGCTTTATTTACTACATCTACAAGGCTGATCAATTGTACGCCCCCATAATCTCGATCCTTTTTCCAAAATTTTAAGGCAATGGGCATAATGTATCTATCCTTGCACTACTTAGTTCACAAGAATTTGCCAATATGGAGCCCATGATTTTTGTAATCCCGCATTCCTTGCAAGAAGAGATAAATAAAATTTGATTTGAAAAGATGAAAATTTCCAATATCTTGGTTTCACATGTAGTGGCCATGTCATGGAATTCTAGCTATTTACCTTTTTTACTAGGTCTCTGCAAGATCCCCTTGGTTTTTGAATATTAGCTTTCTTCTATCCCCATAACAAATTCCAAATATCTAAGTATGTTCCCCCTTTTGGTGATTCTACCTCTCCACCCAAGCTTAAGCATGTCTTCCTTGTTTCCACTACTTGTGGATGACTTTCCATAGTTGATTTAGAATCTTGAGGTTTTCTCATATATCTCCATCACCTTCAAGGCCTTTAGCTAATAGTCTTCTACTTTTAAGATTCATTAGTAATTCATCTACCACTCCTTACCCATGTAGCTACTTGCCTCCATATTTCACTCCATCCATGCCCCCATTATCCAACCATTATCAACAATGACTTTGTTGATCTAAGAAAAAACAAGAAGGTTTGCAATGTTGTTATCAAACCCAATATTCGGCATTACTTGCTTCTCAAATACTATGAATTCACCTTTTTGAATGCCTTCTCCACATCTAGTTGCATGATAATCTTCTATCACGATAGGCTTGCCCATCCTATCACCATAATTAGATTGAGAGCATTGTTTAATAATGATCTTCCTTTAATAAAACCATATTGCCATTTATTGATGCATTTTGGCAAATTTGGTGCCAATCTTGAAGCAGGACTTTGGCAAACAATTTTAAAAATCTTCCTATCAAGGAGTTGGGTCTTCAGTGACTTGGCTTTGTGAACTACTTTTGTTTTGGGAGCAATGTGATTATGCTTCTATTTCAATAGGGATAAATTTTCAATTGCGTAAAACCTACTAACCATCGTAAACATATACTCCTTTAAGCTTGGCTAAAAATTATTGAACATCTTAGTGCTCATTTCATCATACCCAAGAGATTTCCTTATGCATACGCCTTTTTGTGCATTGGAAACCTCCTCTTCAAGAGTTCCTTTAGCAATAGAGTTCTCCTCCTTTGTCCACCACCTCTTGCACTTTTTTCAATAGCACCTCAGCTACTTGATAATTGCAAGCTACTTCACAATTTCTAGACTATTAAAATAATTCGTGCATGTATCTAGAACGTCTTTATGTTTTGTTATCCAATGGCCATTATTTCTAAGCAAGATAACTGGACTTTCCTTAAGCCTCATCCTTTTAAGGACCCTTATTCTAGCCAAGCACAATGTAGATCTAGGGTCATCCTTTTATTTTAAAGCATGCTAATATCTTCCATAATTTAACTTTCCCCTCATAGAGTTCCTTAGCTACCTAGCATGAGTGCTCCCTTTACCCATCTAAACTCTCTTCTTTCCTTCTCACATAGCTAGATATCTTATAGCTTAACACACTATCAAACTAAATGTGAAAGACTCTTCCATTGGTCCCTTGCCTTACTTATGAAAACCTCTTTGATTTCTTCTATTGCACTTTCCACCATGCATTCAACTTGTTTGAGATGTTTAGGAGTAGCTATTAATAGCTTTGTGATCACTTTGTATTCTATGAAAATCAAAAAATTTGAGGGTTAGCAATACATGCACATCGTTGGAAAAAAAGGTAGCTAAAGTATATTTTCACAATAACCACCAATAGCAACCTAATCCCATCACTCAAGCAACACCAAGGATCTAATATTGTCCAATACTCCAAATGGCTAAGTGAATGAAAAGTAAAAACACAATCATGATCTTGTAAATAGTCTTTAATGTCTAGAAGACCCATTTGATGAGAAATCTAGTCCCATACTACTAAATTCTCCTCTTGTGTCTAAGATATGGAGTAGAAGAATCACAATCCTCCAATAAAATGTTGAAGTTTCCACTAGAACCTTGTTTCGAACGTAGAGAGTTGAGTCAACTCTACTACCTTTTGTTCAATTTTGCATCATTACACATGTAGACATCGATGACATCTAAGAAGCCATCTTCTTAGTTCATGGTGGCCTACGAAAGCCTTCCATCTTGTGCATTGATCTTAGTTTGGGGTTCCTATTGCTCTCTATTACGGTGATGCACCTTGATTTAGAGCTGCCTTACATTCCTCCTACAAAGCACGTATAATCTTTGTAAGGAAATATAGAGCTACTCATGAAATGACTTCATGCTATTGCATGAACACTACATCTAGTTGGCATGAATAAACTGAATTCTAGAATATTAACATTTTTACCTCTCCATTAAGATCCTTTGCATTAAATTAGGCAAGCCTATTGCACCAACTTTGTTGTGAATATCAAAAGTATCGATATTTTCGAAAACCCTCTCTCTATTTGCCAAAGAACCATAATATTTAAACCAAAGATTAACTCAAGATTGCTCAACTTATTAGCATTAAGTTGGGTTGTAAATCACCCATGTGGTCTTGCGCCATATAGCTTCCCTCTATCATAGCTAGACAACATTTGCATCCATTCTAGGATATTCTTGCTACAACTGCTCCAAAGGGATCTTATTAAGGTTTCTAAAAGCATTTGCATTTCCCTTTCCAGGTTTGGAATAGTCACCTTATTCCAAAAGTTACAAATTTGAAGTAGTTTTGCCCATGTGCTCTCTAGGACAAGCTTGCCTTGCTTTTCTTTACCTCTTGAATTCTTGACAACATGCCAATTTTCCTTTATGTCGTGTTTTATATTGGTTGAACATCCCAAGTTGCAGATTAGTGATTGTTTCTAAATACCTCAACCCAAGTTGATCTAGCAAAGAATGCTTGTGATGGCTAATCTTCCTCATCTTTATCAAAGCAATCCGCATAGTAATGGCCCCAAAGCCCACAATTGCTAGCCTATGTGTGGTGTAATTGTGCAATTTACTAATTGATAATGGAAGATAATAACATGATTAATTAATGCATAATGATACTAAATCGCACAATGAGAGGCAACATGTCAATGATAGCAATGCTTAAGGTGATCAAAATGAATAATGCCACACTTATGTGGTAGTGATGCACAAAGTACCTTTTTTTATAGTAAAATCTAAATAAAACCTAACTCTAAATTACATAATCATCATATGAAACTCTAACCCTTAGTGTCACTTAGGGTATATGACAGTAGGGGAAACAATGGTATTTAATGACATTTTAAATACCTAGGGAGCCTAGATCATGGATCAAAGGGCATCATTGTGTAGCCCATGAGATGCCTACAAATTTCCCTTCATGGAATATTCATACTAATATAGCAAAAGATGACAAATTCCTACAAGAAATAATATATGTGGTTATGCTTGCACATGTTCATTTTGATGGATATAGCAATCTATGATAATACAATGAATGACAAATCATGTTTTAAAAGGTATCACATGTAAAGGCTCAAAATTTTGATGGAGGAGTAGCCTTCATAAAAAGATCTATCAATATTTCTTTTGAATAACTAGCCCAATCTCAATCGATGAATTCATGCATAAGTGAAGAAAAGGCTTTAATGTCCTTGAGGTATGTGAAGATACTCTTTACATTTGGCCAGGGATGCCAATGATGAAGCTCGAGGTAGCTATATACTCTATTGGTAATGGAAGTGTGCCCCCCTCAATGGTAACAATTTGGGAGCTAGAGGTGGATGAAGAACACCAACATAAATGATAACAAGTGGCTACTAGAAATAATGTTGCAATGCTACAATTTGGACAACATTGATCCCAGTAGTAAGCAAATAATCAATATATATAGTAAAATCAACAAATCTGAAATATGTAGTGCTAAAGGAACATGTTCCACGAAAGGATCACTCACTAGAGGAGCATGATCAAGAGAAACTTTAGCATGTTGTTGATGATAAGTATCAAGACAATAAAGTCCTAATGTAGAGTGTTGATCAATAAAATAAAATGTCCTTGATCATCATAAATTGCACACCAAGGGCCATCAAAGAGAACATGAAATTCAAAAGTGGCAATGGTTGAAATGGAAAGAAGGTTCTTCTTAATGCTTAGCACATAGAGGACATCTTGCAACATCCTAGAAGTGCTAGCAACAATAGTAACCTACACATTACCAATGTCTTCAACTACATAAGAGGCATTATTTGCAGACATGTTTGTGCCTCCCTTAAATGCATGAGGAATAGATAAGGATGATTTTTGACAAGAAGTGATGTGCTTAGAAGTAGCACCATCAAAATACCTAGAAGTTCCATCAATTAGAGATAAACAAGCATAATGAGTAGAAGGATTATATTGACACCCAATAAGGGAGCTTGTGCTTGGCAATGTCAGTTGTCTCATTGGTGACAATAAGACTAGACTCCATCTTCTTCTTCTTCTTCTTCTTCTCAAGTGTAATGTGCTTACAGCATTCAGTGATGTTGTGCCCCATCTTTTGGCCATAATTTCATCTATTGGGTCTATTGGATGTATTGTTTGAAGGGTTGAAAGAGGATGGACTAGCATGGGAAGGTGTCTTGGAGGAGTTAATGATCAGCATGAGTATTTGCTAGTTCTTGCCCAACGTTCATGTTCTTCACTTGATTCACACCTTTCCCCCTATGGTGAATACAAAGGCATGTTTGATTGCCATGGTAGCACTATGGTTGAGACGGCTTTGTTCTTCCTACAACAAAGGAGAAACAATCTAGTGGAAGGTATAGGTAACTTGGTTGCCCACAGTTGCCAATAGCAAAGTGGTAGCAAAACCTTGATATGACTTAGGTAGACCATTATGAGTGATAGAAATGAGCTAACTATCTGGTAATACTTCATCAATGTTTAATGATTATTAAATAAGATCTTTGATGCTTGTAGGATAAGCATCAATATAACATTCCTTGTTCCATGTGAATGTCTTCTAGTTGCTTACATAGGTAAGCAACACATGCTTCGCACTTAGTATAAGGAAGCAAGAAGTTGGTCCCATGCTTTCTTGCCTATTTTGTATGATTGGATGTGTGGAATGGTACCTCTCTTCACTCTCAATATAGAGATAGAGGGTGCTGCCAATGTGTGAGAACCAGTATCAGCTTGGTGCTGATCACAATATTCCATAGATTCTCCACTACTAGAACATGTTGCATTATGTATGCTTGATTTATTGTTGGCCATGAGTGCAGATCCACAATAAAACGATAATTTTCAAACGAGAGAGAGAAAATAAATCCCCAAACAAGGGTGAGCCATTGAGAAGAGTTATTGGCTACTCTAACAAAATCTGGTAATGTGATAATATATATATATATATATGTTGCAAATAACAATTTTGTGAGATAAACAAACAAGGTGGCAATTGGCAATATGCTAAAATTAGAGTTATATATGGTTTTGGATGCTCCAATTATCAAATAGAAAAGCAAAATTTGAGAAGATATGCCTAAAAAAGTATTTGGTATTGGGAGAAATAGAGATGAGCACACCAAATAATAATATTTTTATATAATGAGACCACTAAATGTGATTTGAGGCAAAAGCCCCAAATTTTTATTAAAGATTGAAGTAAAATTGATGAATATTAAAGAAAATTTTACTTGAATAGACCCAACTATCATTCCAAATGTTAGATAATGTATCAAATTTGATGAATATGTGAAATTTTCCCAAAACCATAATTTTTGCTGAGAAATTGAAGAGACATATGAATAATTTTTGCAAAATTTTTGTGGATGTGTCAAATGTTACCAAAAGATGTCGAATGTTGCACTTGAGGTTGAATTTGGTCTCAATTTCAATGAAGAATGCCAAATTCTTTAAAAAAACCCTAATTTATTGGTGAGATTTTGGCTAGTACGATAAATAGTCCCAAACTTATCGATGATTGTTTTATTGTATTTCTTCAATTTCATGAAGAATTTGAGAAAATCGCCCAAATAGAATTGGCTGGATTTCTTCAAATTGATGAAGAATTTGGGGAAATTGTCAAAAAAAATTATGCGAATTGGGGCTAAATTGGGAGGTTTTGTGAAGAGCCCCAAAAATTAGCTCAATTTTCATTGGAAGGGGCAAGATATGCGTGAGCTGGGGATTTTTTGTGCTAAGAAACAAAAGATGTAATAACTATTTTGAAGGTTTTTTTAAGGAACCTTTGAGGAAGCCTTAAAAAGAGGGTCCATTGATCATTTGAAGATAGTTGACATATTACATCTCAATGTTAACGTGGTGAAAGGTTGATGCGACATTTGACTAATGAACATGTTAGTGGATGAGGTGACAATGTGTTAGCTAGCGGTGGGAGGTAAGATGGCAATTAATGTGTTGTGGTAGGAACACAATAGGCAAAAAAGGTGGTAGGATTGAAGGCCTTTGTGGTTGTTGCATGGTAGATCATGTAGTGTTGCACTAGATGTTAACTATTGGTGGTGTGATTAGTGGCCTATGACCAAGGCAATGAGCTAATTGGTTAATTGCCTAGGGTAGGGACAATAATGCCTATAGTAGAGCTTTACAGTTGCAACTTGTAGGATAATAGGTGAAGAACTTAATTAAGTAGTGATTGTTGTAGATGATGAAGGCATGTGAGCTTTAGAAGGCAATAGAGTGCTATCAACTCTTGATGATGCTGATGATGAAAGTTGATGTCATGGCAATGGCTTTAGGTGGTAGCTAATTGAGGCATGGTGCTCAATGCCAATGACTACAAAGAAGGTGGTGATGAGCCATGTCAATAAACATGAGTGATTTTTATGCCACAGTTAGCTTACATGTGGAATAGCTATGCCAGAGAATGAAAGATAATGAATTGATCAATGTCCAATGATACTCAATCACAAAATGAAAGATAGGGAATATAATGCTCAAGGTGACCAAAATGAACAATGCCACAATTATGTGCTAGTGATGCACAATGTGCCTTTCTTAGTAAGACGTAACCCTAAATGGCTTAACTGTCATATGAAACGCTAACCCTAATGTCACTTAATGTGTAGGATAGTAGGTGTAATAATTGCATTTAATGATAGTTTAAATGCCTAGGGAGCCTAGATAATTGATCAAAGGGTGCCAATGCATAGCCCATGAGATGGCCTACAAGAATTATAACAGGTACCTTGCGAATTTGCTCCATGCAAGTTTGAACTTGAGCTCCTCCACATAAGGGATAGCCACATCAAAGTGTTTTGTCTTCCTTTGATTGGTATCCCACATTAAGCATATCCAATTCCTGAAAGGGCTATTGAGAGGAGGGATGTATAAGGGTTTCCCCAATCCTCTTGCAATATCAAGTGTCATATTCCATAAATAAGTAGGTGGATCAAGAACTTGCACCCATACAAGGCACCCCTTTCTAACATAATCTTTTCTAATCTCAAGCAGTTGCCATAACATGACAAATACCAAGTGCAACCCTAGAAGTATATCACTTGCTCCAACACCTTCTTTGCTACTTCTCTTTTATCAAACATCACCTTGAAGAACCCCTTATTCTCATAGTAGATTTGGTCCACTCTACCATTGGCCTCGAGAATCATGTTGAACTAGGTGGTGACCTTCATAGTTTTGGGTAGCTTGCTAGTAAAGAAGACCAATATTGTTTTTGTATTGAATATGTTGTTTAAATTGACTTTATTTGCATCAAGAACTACATTCTTTAACACCCCTTTAGCTCATTCTTCCATGTTTCTACGAAGGGATGCAATGAGAAGCTCGGACACCAATTGTGGATTAGCTTCAATACAAAGTTGGTGTTTTCCTCAGATGCACTACATTGATTTTGTACTAACTGAGTGTTATTGAGAGGTTTTTATAGAGGATGTGCTCCCACCATTTAAGTCAAAATTGCAGCGCTTTTGTTGATGAGAGCTTAATGAGAGGCCATCATTGTTAACCAATTCACCATTGTTTGTTCCTGCATTCAACTCATTGATGATAGCTTTGGCCAACTGCCATGTAGAGAGCTACATGGAGGGGGTGCAACATGGTTGTGCATCCCTTAATGGCCGGTGTCACGAGTTGTAAATGTGTACATGTGAAGTAAAGGCACCACTCTCTCTTTTACCATTGTTTCACCCAACCTGGGCTATAGACCAAGCTCTCTCTTTCCTTAGCTAATTGGATGGTTTTCGTATATGCTACAAAAAATGTATTTTGTGTGAACATTTGTGAGCACAAAGTAATGTGAAAATGGGCTTAAGAGTGTACAGAGGGAGAGAGATTAGGTGAAGGTTTGTAAATGTTCCTACCGTACCAGCACTACCAAAGCCAGTCTAGCGCACCTAAGCTCTTGTAATGAACTATTACGATCTAGGTAGCTAGCTCATAGCTCCCCTGCTCTCTCCCTCCACTCAAGCACACGCCATGGCTGGGGACTTGAAGCGATTCTACTTGGCCGTGTACAACTGGGTTGTATTTGTTGGCTGGTAGGGATCTGTCTCCACAATCCACAAATTTCCTTCGAGTTTTTTTGTCCGATGGGATGATGCTTTGCATTGCAGGTTCCCCCATCCCGTGCATGTACGCTTCTCCATTCCAAAATCATATTCTGAAGAGGGCGAGCCGAGCTTTCCAATGACGATTGTCTCCATTCTCTCTGCAGGCTTCAAGTGCTCTATCATGCCGTGCAGACGCTGAGGACATCTGGCTATGCCGCAGTCTATGATGCTGTTGAAAAGCCCCTTCAGTTCGCCCAAACTGCAGCCGTCTTGGAGGTTTGCACCGATGACTTATTTTCTTACTGTTTTGTGCCTAAGGTGTCTCAAGTCTCGCGTGCTTCGTATTTGGATGATTTACCTCAATATATGGAGCTAGGTAGTTAGAAATCAGAGTAGCTATGCATGCCAGTCATGACCATTACTGCGCATGTGAATGCAGTGCTGCCTCGTCGGATGCTAATTAATGCAAAATAGACCCAATCCAGGATTGTCCGTATCTAGAGATGGAAACAAAGCTCAGTACACAGATTCTATGTGAGGGTAATCATTGTAATGCCTTTGAGTTTGAGGTTATTAAATTTTGTGTAAGAATCATATGACCTGGTAGATTGAGCTTTATTGTTGGAGAAGCAATACATACTCATTGTTAAGATTTTTGCTTCATGTTAGGCAACTCAAGCATGTTGCGGTTGAGCAAGATGTATCATGCTATGACTTTTTTAGTTGTAGAGTCTAGTACAAGGCCTCTTTATTAGCTATGTTTGAGTGTATTTGGCTTTGACATCTTTTGGCTAATTTATATGCTAGACAACCATTTACCACTATCAACTTCATTGACAATTAAAGTACATTGCTATTTGCATGAAATCAAGTGTTCCATTCTTGTACTAAGCAAATTGAGGTGTATTATCATTATGTAAAGGACAGACACTTTGTAGAAGAGATCAGTTTAGCCTATGTGCTAGCACAGGACAATCCTGCAAATTTTTTTGCAGAGGCTTTGGTTTGTGAAAAGTTTGAAGCTTTTTGTAAAGCTTTGGGCTTACTCCTCTTGTGGATTGAACATAGTCTACCAAGTTTGGCACGTTTCTATCACATTACTACTAGAGGAATATTTGTTGCTATATTTTTGCGCGTGAATACACTTTGTGAAAGGTAGAGCTTGAGTGAAAGCACACAAATGGAAGCAAGAGCAAAGCAATAGCTATGGCAGATAGAGCAAGAGAGAGAGACACCGGATGTGGAAACTCTAATAGTCACAATGTGTGACCGTTGGCCTTCCCTTATTTAATAGTCACTGAAAGAATAAAGAATAAAGTGACAGTGATGGGCACTCGCTGCCTGTAGTGTATAAGTGTGTGGTCACGGTGTATGAAGTAAATACAAGGTGGCGTAGGCACATGTATCTTTATCCCCAACAATCTTCCACTTAAAGGAGAATGTGCCTTTAGTGAGGAGAGAATAAGAAAAAGTGACAAAGTATAAATGTACATAAAGTACAATAGGATGAGGAATAGATGTTCATCATCTTTGTGCATTGCCTCCTCATAAGTAAGGGGATTACTAGAATTTGTCACCATAACATAGCTCATGGAGGGCGCAAAATGATTAGGCTAATGTCTATCTCTAGTAGACCATCTCAAAACAGGCTGTGGGGCTTATACATCTTGTCCAATATCATTATCATGGGCCACTAGAACATCAGTTGCAGGCTGTCTAGCTAGCTTTATGGTAATAGGAGGCTTCTCTTGAAATATCACCATGCGTACTTTAACTATATGCCCAAGTTGCTTATATATTTTCTCCTCATGGAAAACATCATGGCTACAGAATATCTTTCTAGCTTGTGGATCCCATAGGTGTTAGTCCGTCTCACCTACATCTCAACCATAACCAAGAAAGATGCATTTCATTGATTTAGGATCTGGCTTATTGCGTATGTCCTTGGATAGATGGCAAAAAGCCTCACATCCAAAGACTCTATGATGCGCATATGAGGGAGGTTTTCCAAACCATATCTCCTCTGCAACTTCACAACCAATAGCAGTGCATGGAGATTTGTTGGATAAATGTATGGCAATAATAATTGTCTGAGCCCAAAAATGTTGTGGTAATCTTACCCGACTAAGCATACTTTAAACTCTCTTGTCAATGGTCTTGTTCCATTCAAAAGCCTTAGAGACATATTCACTCCCGTTGTCACCTTAGCCAAGCCAACATTAAAAGGTAGATAAAACATCCAATTTTTGCTTAATAGGATATGCCCAGACCTTATGTAAATAATCATCAATGAATGTAACAAAGTATTTTGCACTACCCAATGACTGACAGGGCATGAGACCACATACATCAAAATGTACAAGAGACAAAGGCTCACCCATGCGTATAACGTTAAACTTTTTATGAGAATTGCGTAGCTGCCTGCCATTAAGACAATGGTCACAAGAATCAAAACATTTGTAATCAAGAGGTAGAAAATACTCTAAATGAGTAAGTATTTTCATTTCCTTTGAGAACATGTGCCCAAGGCGACGATGCCATAAAGATACATGTGGTTGTTAGCCATAGCCAAAACATGGTTAATAGATCTAGATACAAGCAAGGGATAGAGGTTGTCAGCCTTGGCATCTTGAGCAAAGACAAGATTTTCATTGGTAATCTTCTATGCGGAATCATTAAAAGGTACATGATATCTTACATCATTTAGTTGTCCAATAGATAGTAGGCTTTTGGTCAAAGGCGGAGCATAGCATACATCATGCAAAACAAAAGTGTTGCCTGAAGCAAAGTGTAGTCTAACATCACCAACGCCAATACTATTCAATGCCAAGTCATTTTCTAGTCTTTCACAGAACCTGTCATGCTACGATAGGAATGAAACCAATCCCTATGCGAGGTAACTAGAAAGAAGTCCTTGAATCAAGTAGCCAACATTGAGAAAAAGTAGACGAGGCATCAATCAACTAACTAGCATCAAGAAAAGAAACTGCCAAGATGTAATCATCAGACTCAGGCTCTAAGGCATTTATCTTCTCAATTTTCATGCTAAACTTACTAGGAACAATGTTGCGATTATCAGACTTATCCTGCACTTTGCCCTTGCGCTTATCATTGCGCATCTTAAAGCACACTTGTCTAATATGATCTTACTTTTCTCAATAATGATATATAAAAGAGGCCGTACGACCACGAGATTGCTTGTAAAACTGCCCGTGAGACTGAGACCTCTGTGAGTCTCTACCACAGTGGTTATTACTTCTCTTACCATCATGTTTGCCCCCCTAACAGTCAATGGATGAGAAGTACGGGCTATATCCATATTCTTTTTGTTTATCTCCTTTGTGAGTAAGGCACCCTCAATATCTTGGAGTTTCAAACCATCCCTAGGCATAGTAGCACACATAGCTATAGGGAAATTATCCCATGACTCGAGAAGTGTTACAAGCAAGAACAAGGGAGGTAGGTTATCCTTGAACTCAATGCCGTGGGGAGTCAGTCAACTGAAAATCAAATGAAATTCATTCAAATGTGTGGATACTCTCGTCTCTTCCTTCATGCGAAGGCCCATAAGTTGTTTTAACCAATACATATGTGATGCAAGACTTTGCTTGTCATAAAGATTGTATATATTTTTCCATAATTGCTAAGCATTATCCTCAGGTACAACAACATTGAAGTAAACCTGTTTAGACGATGACAATATAAGGGTGGATTTACATAGCTCATCCAACTCATCCCAATCATCCCGATCCTTGCCTTTGGGCTTTACACTCTTGGTTTTCAATGGCCTAACTTGCTTCTTTTGAACAAGTACTTGCTATATCTGCATCTTCCAATAGGTGAAATTTGTGCCATTAAGCTTTTCATTATTGAAAATAGTACTATCATTCGAAGAACCAGCCATAATGATAATATATTAATGTAAAATCCAAGAGAATGGGCGGCTGTAAATAACTGTAAATCAACCCCCAAAACTCAGCCAAAACAAGGGTAAATTAAGAGGAAATACCAAAGTATAGAGTTGGCTAGCAATTGCAAGCAATAGACTGCTAAAGTACAGTGTCTACTCTCCAAAAGAATATTGAAAACTATAGTTACAGCAATGCTAAAATAAAGACAATAGTATATGTCAACAATCCAATTATGGGCAAAATAGCCAAGAAAGAGAGTTTCCATTGCCAAAGATATCCGAGTAGCAATTAGGATACAAAGAATGTAACTAGCAATGACTAAGCAATGAGCATAGACCATCGGTACCAAAGACTGTCATAAACTTAAATTATCAGTAAACCATACATCCCATAAGCATATACATTATTGATAAATTGTTGATAGAGGCAAGTGTCGGTGTCTAAAGCTTACGGAATCAAATCAGCCCATAGTGTCCAATAATATACAAGGGAGCATATACATAAACCAAGAGTCCCATTGTCTCAAAAAACCAAGCTCAACTGCATAAAGAATCCAAAGCTCTAATGCCAATAGCAAGTAGCTCCCATTGAAGCAAATTCGAATGCTTAATGGGCAATTCAAGCTCAAGACATTAAGTATATGACCATCCGGAATCCAAGATATATCTAGGAGAATGAAACCCAAGTAAGTCTTTAAACCTGTAATGTCAATGACTAAAGCAATTGAAGCATAAAGCCAAAGCTCCAAGCATCCAATGTAGCTCAAATCTGAGTGGTAAAGCTATTCATATTATATCCAAGTCCAGGTATCAATGCTAGACATCAATGCATGCACGTGGCATACTTGTATAGCATTGAGTCTCAATAGACATAAAGTTCCTGTTAATAACTTGTTGCCCAAATTGTTATTACAACAATGAAATTCTATAGAACTGAGCTAATCAAGCTCCAACCAATGTAAGTAGCATCGCAAAGCATAATTATAATATTTGGCACAAAATAGTATCACCGAGACATTAAACATGTGTAATGGAGCTCGTTGTTTGTTCTCCAAACCAGAATTGTTTTGTTCTATGTAAAACATAGAAAAACTGTAGAAAATTAACTCTATGAGTACTCAGATCTATAGCTCTCGTTATGTTCTTTATTTCTAGATATAGAACGCTTGAATCCGATATCATATGCAAAAGTTATGCCCAAAATACGATAGTGTCGTCAAGCTGCCATAGCTGTTCATAACTTTTGCAACATGCTTTTTATCCACTCAAAATGGATAGAATGGCTGTTTCTTGGCTCAATAAGCACTCAAAAGGCTTAGCTAAGCCTGGGAAGCTCTTCAACAAGCCGGGAGCAAGTTGGAACAAGATAGGGGAAGAGAATACTCAATGCAGACTTGAGGAGGAAGAAACAATGACTGCCATGAAACCTTGGGTTGAAGCTTTGAATCGAGGTTAAAGCAAAGGATGAAGAAGCTCTTTGAATGGTTGGCTTTGATACTTGTTGAAAGGTAAGAGTTCGAGTAGAAGCACATAAGTGGAAGCAAGAGTAAAGCAAGAGCTAATGTAGAGAGAGAGAGAGAGAGAGAGAGAGAGAGAGAGAGAGAGAGAGAGAGAGAGAGACCATATGTGAAACTCTAACACTTACAATATGTGATCGTCATTCCCTTTTTCAATAGTCACTAAAAGAATAAAGAATAAAGTGATAGTAATAGGCACCTGTCAGAAGTGGTGCAGCAATGGAAGCGTGAAGAATATGCTGAAATAAATGCTGAAACACAAGACAGAAGAAAGAATGAACACAGTAGACAGATGAGAACTCAGATGTATGCTCGGGAAATGGAATCCATATCGAACACGAGACAGCAGCATACAACGGTGAGTCACTGGCTGCGTGGGCTCCTCAGCACCGGCTCCTCTCTCCCAGAAGGATCTCCACTGATGGCTGAAGCACAAAAGACTGTGGAGGAGGAGCCCTATAAATAGCCACAAAAAGTGGGGAGCATAAAATGCAGTCGGCCAGCAACAAATGCTAAATAATACATCATAAATGGCCACAAAAATGTGCCATAAAATACTGCATAAAATGCTACCTAAAATGCCCAGCCTCTGCACACACACTCACACCATGAGCTGACTAATATCTGCTAACACCCTCTCTCAGATCATGTGTGATCGGATACAATGAAATAGTACAATGATGGAGAATCATAAACTACACAACAAAGAAACACCAGAAGGACCATGGATGTCCAAGCGGTGAGTGGCCAGCCCACCACCAAGAAGCCTCGGAGAGTATCTGATGGCGATGTCGATCGTACCAACAACACCTGAAAATAGAGAAGACTCATAGCAGCTCTCTGTGTAATGTCACCTATGTCACTCAGGACATACAAAGCCAATCTGCCAAAAAATGTCTCTGAACATGTGACCATGGATTCCCCGCCTTTGGCCAAACCACCAAAGTGTCCCCTCATGTGAGCTCCAGACGAAAGCCTCTCGCTCTCTGTCAAGAAGAACAGCTCATCATGAACCCAGAAATCAACACCAGTCTCTAGGATTTCACTGCCAGATACCGTCGATGCGTCAGGGACGTCCCTCTTTGGAACCTGTGCACCTGTATCAAAATATAGATGAGGCACTGCAGCCCCACCAACACCCGCTCACACTCCCTCTCTGGCACCGAGGAGTCGTGAGGGATGACCGCATCACCACCACTAGAAAGCAGCCGAGGAAGGGGCCATCAAGCCCTTCCCGCGATCCGAAGAAGAGGATCCCTTCCGCGCCTTGGACTTCTCCTTGGTCGGAGGATCGGAGTCGGAGTCTGATGAAGGAGAGGACTCATCGGTAGAGTCACCATCCCGCTTCGTCTTCTGCTCCTTCTTCCTGGAAGCCGCTAACTTCTTGCAGTCCTTCCGCAAATGTCCCTTCTTGCCACAGTGGTAACACTGGGCCTTCGACTTCTTCTTCCCGTCACCCCTCTCTGAAGCTACATAAGCCTCACCTCCATAATGTGCCGGAAGCCGCCCCTGTAATCTCAAGGATGCCTCATGCTCAAGAAGCATCGAGGTCATATGTGTAAAACTGACAGGAGACGATGATGTCTGCGCCCGCAAAGCATTGGCCACTCCATCAAACTCCGGGGGGAGCTTGTAGGAAGTGCACGGAGGAGCCATATGGAGAGGATAAGAAGAGAAGTAGAAGAAAAGAGGGTCGTTGAGAGAGTGAGCACAGCCAAAACGCAACCAAAAACACCAAAAATAGTGAGTTCACATGCAATATAACCCAAAGGCTGACCAAAATAAGCCAAAAGCTGCTGCACAAAGTGAAAAAAATCAGTCAAAAAGTGCCAAAAACAGCAAAAACGGCCTGAATAATCAGAAAAACAGGCAAAAATAATGCTGTAAACAGCAAAACGCAGGCTGCAAACTGAAGAAACAGGGTCTAAAGACTGTTGCCAGCAGGTTGATGAAGGAAACACGGGCAGCAAAGAGTGGAACAGCAGTAAACGCAAATCTGTCCAGAAAAACGCAAAACGCAAATGCTGAAACACTGTCGCCAGCAGCAAATCAGCAGTCGCCAGTAGGAAGGACAGCTGCCGGATCAGCAAGAAGGGTGTAAATCCTGAAATCAGCAAGAAAACACAGCACAAATAGGTTGCAGCCTGAAATCTGATACCATGTCAGAAGTGGTGCAGCAATGGAAGCGTGAAGAATATGCTGAAATAAATGCTGAAACACAAGACAGAAGAAAGAATGAACACAGTAGACAGATGAGAACTCAGATGTATGCTCGGGAAATGGAATCCATATCGAACACGAGACAGCAGCATACAACGGTGAGTCACTGGCTGCGTGGGCTCCTCAGCACCGGCTCCTCTCTCCCAGAAGGATCTCCACTGATGGCTGAAGCACAAAAGACTGTGGAGGAGGAGCCCTATAAATAGCCACAAAAAGTGGGGAGCATAAAATGCAGTCGGCCAGCAACAAATGCTAAATAATACATCATAAATGGCCACAAAAATGTGCCATAAAATACTGCATAAAATGCTACCTAAAATGCCCAGCCTCTGCACACACACTCACACCATGAGCTGACTAATATCTGCTAACAGCACCCACCACCTACAGTGTAAAGGGGTGTGGTTATGGGGTGTGAAGTAAATACAGGGCGGCGTGCCTTTACTGCTAATACTTTGGACCGTTAAGGCATTTTTTTTCCACACACAGAGGTTTTTACCCCTTGGCTTTTTATATATGTCTATTCATACTAGGACAAATTGATTCTTGTAAATTTTCTACATTGATCCAATTGCATGGTTTCAACACCTTTGATAGGTATGGATGAAATGTCACCTATGGTGACTGTATTCTCATGGGAATAGGGATTTTGAAGCTAATTACTTCTCGAAGATGTTTGGCCCATAGCACTACTGTTCATGAGTTAGGGCCTCTTTGAAGATGAGATAGCTGAGGAAGAGTTTTCCACTTGATGGATATGAAGGAAAACTCAATGATATGTAATTGGTGGAAGTAGACGTGGATGTAGAAATAGACATCATTGCTTCTTCCGTATCTAGAGATGGAAACACATCTCAACATACAGATTCTATGTTTGGGTAATCATTATAATGACTCGAGTTTGAGATTCATTAAATTTTGTGTAAGAATCATGTGACTTGGTAGATTGAGCTATTTTGTTGAAGAAGCAACAGATACTCGTTGTTAAGATTTTTGTTTCATGCTTGGCAACTCAGGCATATCGTGGTTGAGCAAGATGTATCTCATTGTGACTTTTTTTGTTAGAGTGAAGCATTGCAGAAGTGTATGACCAAGACAAAGAGTGAATACAGAGGGAAGAGAGAGAGAGATAGTGAAACACAGAAAATCTGTAGAGATGAATGCTATATAAGGATGTAGATATGTACACGGGTGCAGAGATTTTTCTTCATATATCTCCACCTCGAAGATCTCACACTCTGTGAATCCAGCGAGCAGTCTCCATGGTCTCCAGCGTGGAAAATTGAGAATAGAACTCAACTAGAGTATGGAGACTAGGGCCAATAAATAGGCTACAAAAAAATACATGAAATAATGCAAGTTGGCTGCATTAAATACAATTGACTTTACAAAAATTGTCCCACTTGCTTTGCATGCTGTCCAATCTGCCATGTGTCTCTTGCCCAGCCTGTTGCCTGTTGATATCAGCTGCCTGTCACGTGGGCTGTGTGGTACAACTGCTGAAAACTGCTTAGATCTGCACCTGCCTGTCTAGGGAATGCCAATCCCTAACACCCCCTCACAGATTCTAGACACAGTAGAAGGCTAAGGGATTTGGAATGCTGTCGAAGTAAAGCTTGAGGAAGCGCCTTTGTAAACAAGTCTGCAAGATTGTCCTCTATCTTGGAGTAGACTAAGGTAATAGTCTCATCTAGAATCTTCTCCCGAATGAAATGGTACTGGATCTCCATATGCTTTGTCCGAACATGAAACATAGGGTTCTTGGCTAGGGCAATGCAACTCTCATTGTCGCATTGAAGAATGGTAGGACCTGTTTGCGAGCAGCCAAGCTCCTCCAAGAGCGTGTGAAGCCACACTGTCTCACATGTGGTAGAAACGCTGCCCGATACTCTGTCTTAGTCGAAGATAAGACAATTGTGGGTTGCTTCTTGTTGCTCCAAGAAATAGCACTGGCACCCAAGGTAAATCAATAATCTATTGTAGACCTCTGATGATCCACATCGCTAGCCCAATTTGAATCACTCCACCCTGTAAGCATCAAGTTTGCATCACCTGTATCTTTAGAAGAACCGAAGCCAGGAGGCTACTTAACACACGACCTCCTTCTGAGGTGTGAACATAAAGCTGGGGATCGGCCTTGGAATGCTGATACTCCAATTTGGCTTGGAGGAACGAGTCAATCTTCTCATTCCAAGCATGGAGAGCTTGTGTAAGGCCATAGAGAGCCTTTCTCAACTTGTACACCTTACCATTAGAAGATCTAAAGCCAGGAGGCTGCTCAACATAGATCTCCTCCTTCAACTCCCCATTCAAGAAAGCAAATTTCACATCCAGTTGATAGACCGGCCATCTTCTATGGCTAGCCAAGGTAAGAACTATGCGAATACTAGCCATCTGAGTTGTAGGGGCAAAAGTATCATGGAAATCAATGCTTGGACGCTATGCAAAACCTTTAGCAACAAGGTGGGCCTTGTGCTTGTTCAACATGCCATCATTGCGGTACTTGGACTTGAAGACCCATTTGACTCTAATGATCTTCTTATAAGGAGGCTTCGGTATAAGCTACCAAGTGCCATTCCTCTCAATCGACTTCGGGTCTTGCTCCATTGCTCTCCGCCAATGATTATGTTGTAAAGTCTCCTTTACTGAGGTGGGCTCTTGATCCTGTATGACACGAGTCATCAAACAGTAATTAGTGGACACAAGCTTGGTGTAGTGTGCCTGGTTCTTCCGAGAAAAGAGTTATTGCCATGTCTTTAGAAGTGATCACCTTCCTTGCGTTTTGTACCTGCATCTGAAGCTGCGACAGCTTTTTAATATTCTCTTGAATACAATATGACTTGTTGACACTCATGGTCCGGATTTGCACTTCCAAAGAAACTGGTTTCACGATGGTCATAGGATTATACATCTGATCAAGCTCCAGCCATATCTCCCAGGCCATTGTCAAATGCTCGATATAAAAGAGAACATCTGTAGTGCATGAGAGAAATAAGAATGAGCGAATGTGAGTATTGAGTTTGTCCCAATGTGCCTGATCCTTTGCCAACTTCAACTTGTCACTGGAAGAGAGTCTAGACTCGTCTCGCGAAGAAGGACGATGAATAGCCTCGGTAATAAGCTCGGTCAAATCATAGGACTCCAAAATGGCAAGCATTATATCTTGCTAGATGCGATAGTTCTTACCATCGAGCTTTTGATTTGATGGAAGAGCTGGTAAAATTTGCACTTGAAGGCCCAAAATGCAGCCTTTTTTCTTCTCTAACAGCAAAAATCAGTAGCTTCAGCAAATCTACTCCTTTCTTGCACGCCCACGCTCACCTTAGCCTTGCACAGCCCTCCTACTCGCCCTTGAATGCTGAAAACAAAGCCTTGTGTCCCATTGAAATCTCCTCTTCAAGTAGGTCCACCCATTCTTCAATGCTTTGATACCATGTCAGAGTGAAGCAGTGGGGAAGCGTATGACCGAGAGAGAGAGAGAGAGGCAGAAAATCTGCAGTGAAGAATGCTGTATAAGGATGCAAATATGTACATAGGTGCAGGGTGTATTTTTGTGTATGTCTCCACCTCGAAGATCTCACACTTTGTGAACTATGATGGCAGTCTCCACGGTTTGTATCCTGGAAAACTGAGAACAAAACTGAACTAGAGTGTGGAGACTAGGGCCAAAAAATAGGCCACAAAAGAATACATGAAATAATGCAGGTTGGCTGCATTAAATGCAGCCGACTGGACAAAAACTGTTAAACCTGCACAGTCCTGCTGTAGGCTGTCCGACCTGCCATGTGTCTCCTACCCAACTGTTGCCTGCTGCTTGCCATGTGGGCTGCCTGGTACAGCTGCTGGAAACTGCTCAGATCTGCACCTGTCCAGGGAATGCCAATCTCTAACTTTTTTTAGTCATAAAGTTCAGTGTAGGGCTTCTTTCATAGCTATGTCTGAATGTATTTGGCTCAGACACTTGTTGACTAATTTATATGCTAGACAACCATCTACCACTTTCATCTTCATTGACAACCAAAGCACATTGGTAGTTGCATGAAATCAAGTGTTCCATGCTCGTACTAAGCAAATTGAGGTGTATTATCATCATGTCAAGGACACAGTCTTTGTAGAAGAGATTAGTTTGGCCTATGTGCCAACATAGGACAATCCTGTAGATCTTTTCACAAAGGCTTTACTTTGTTGAGAAGTTTAAACTTCTTTGTAAAGCTTAAGCTTTGAGCTCACTCCTCTTGTGGATCGGACATAGTCTATCAAGCTTGGCATGTTTCTATATATAGGTGCTGATCCTTATTCACGGCATCACTAGTTGAGAAGTATTTGTTACCATATTTTTCTATGTTGAACACACTTTGGATTGTTGGGGCATTTTTTTCCCCACACTAGGAGGTTTTGTCCCTGAATCTTTTAATATATGTCCATTTATACTAGGACAAATTGATTCTTGTAAATTTTCTACGTTGATCCTTCTTTATATGCTTATTGTTGTGTGCTTTCAAGATTCTTTTTTTTTCAAATGATGTCTGTGCATTCTTGGAATCTTAAATTCAACAAAACAATCAAGTGGGAATGGATAGGTCTTGAGTCATGTCCTTGCTTCAATCAAGAGATAATAGTGAAGAGCTATCAAAGTCACCATAAAGTACTCTTGCCAAAGAACTTAAGAAGATGTTAGGGATCAAAGAGCATGAGATGGGTATGCTAGCAACAAAGAAGGGTGGTTGGAAGAAGAGGAAAAGCAACCGTTGTATATTTTGAAGGTGAAGATGTGATGACTCCTTCAAAGAGCTCCTTATGATCTTGGGAATTCCCCTCTAAAATTGATAGAAGATCCATGTAATCCACCCGTATTGGTACCCCCCTTTGAAAGGGATATGAGACCTAAGAGAATTGCCAAAGTAGATATAGGGGATGTATATGAACTTGTGGAATGAATGGAAGCTTGATGGGTGAGGCAATGGGGAGATGTGGAGGATGTCAGAGATCATAGCCTGTTTCAGGCAGGCAGCAGCAGGCAGCAGCTGCACAGTCCAGCTGCACAGTCGGACTGTGCAGTCGGACTGCCACGTGGCAGTCCGACTGCCTGCAGCTGATTTTTATCAGGCTGCGCCTTATTTTGGCGCCCCATCCTAGGCAGATTTTCGCCTATTTATTGCTGACGTTTTCAGCAGTCTGGCATTCATTCTCTGTCGCAGATTACAGACCGGTGCCGTGCAGATCTCTGTCTCTGTTCGCAGATTTCTGACAGCAGACAGTGCAGACTGCAGCAGACTTCGAGGTGGACAGCAGGTCGCATCGTCGAGGTGGAGACATGCAGTCCAGCGCACTGCGCCCGTGTATATCTTTGTATTCAGCATTCTTTATACAGCAGATCTTCAGTGTACACTGTCTCTTTCTCTCCCTTCTCTCTCTGCGTTCTCTCTCTCTCAGTCCTACGCTTCCGCACCGCTGCACTCTGACATGGTATCAGAGCAGTGTTTGAGGGCTGACTGAGCGCAGAATCAACCTGAAGAGGAGTTTCCATCGCGACACAAATTTGCGTTTTTTGCGTTTAAGGGCAGACAGGAGGGCTGCGCCTTGGAACAAGGCTGAAACGAGTGTGGGCGCACAGGAAAGGAGTACAGGTGGTGGATTTGCTGCTGTTTACTGCTGTTTGTCGCGGAGAAAGTTTGAGTTTTCAACCTAAAAGTGCAGGTTTTGCTTTTTCATCGCCTCCGGCGGGTGAAGGAGCTTCGGGACGCTGAAGAGCCTTAGCAGGCTGAGTCTACTCAGTCAGAGGGGGCTGCTTTTGCGTTTGAGAAGGCATTGCAGGTAAAGATGTCTACAGAGATGGACTTGGAGTTCCAGGCGATTATGGACCGGAAGGTGCCTGTCCTACCGGCTCTTCCTACAGATCAGAAGCTCGACGGCGACAACTACCGCATTTGGCGCGTTATGATGTTGGCCATTCTGGAGTCCTATGATTTGGCGGAGTTGGTACAGGAAGATATTGACCGGCCCTCGGTAAGAGATGAGTCCAAACTCTCTTCCGATGCTCGTACGGAGTTGGCCAGGGCCCAGTCTCATTGGGACAAACTGAATGCCAGGATTCAATCCTTTCTCTTTCTATCATGCACTACAGCCGTGATCGCTCACATCGAGCACTTGACGGTGGCTCGTGAGATATGGCTGGAGCTTGATCAAATGTACAATCGGATGACCCTGATGAAGAGGGTTTCTTTGGAGGTTCAGATGCGGACCTTGTCCGTCAATAAGTCTTCTTCGCTAAGGGAACACATTAACAAGCTAAGGCAGCTACAGATGCAGGTTCAGAATGCGGGGAAGCCGATCTCCTCCGAAGACATGGCGATTACACTCTTGTCCCAGTTGCCGCCACGATTCGGTACATTTTACTCTGCCCTTATTGCTTCAGGGCGCGAGTCTACTCTTCGATGGGAGGAGTTGGTTCCTATGGTCTTGGACCAAGAGGAACAGTTAAAGGGACAGAATGCTTCCAAGACGGAGGCGTTGACAGGTCAAGCCTCTCAGAAGAAGGGGAAGGACCAAAAGAAGAAGAAGGGGGACAACAAGTCCAAGAAGGACAAGGAGAAGGACAAGGACAAAGACTCCACATGCCATATTTGTGGAAAGACTGGCCATTGGAAGAAGGATTGCCCTGACAAAGACTCGAAGGACACCAAGAAGAAGGACACCAAGGATTCTGGAGCGGTGGCTGCACCCTCATCAGCTGCATTTCTACATTTAGTTGTCATTGAGGACGCTTCTCCGAATGCTTCTGATGCTGCGATGGCGGCTTCCCAATCTCGAGAGTGGATTATTGATAGTGGTGCCTCACGGCACATGACTCCTTCATCAGATGGTGTTGCCCAGCTGCGACCTTCGCGTGGGCAGGTTCTCATTGGAGACAGCTCTTCAGTTTCTATTGCAGGTCGGGGTAAGATGCAGCTTATTCCGGATGGACGAGGTGGCACCCATACTTCAGAGGTTTTGCATGTACCAGGATTGGGGTACCATCTCCTTTCAGTCCATAAGATTTGTTCCCTTGGTCTTCTGGTGGAGTTTGACAGTTCTACAGTGCGAGTCCTTGATCGTGAGTCGAGGAAGGTTCTATCATGTGGATATGAGGAGAACGGCATTTACAAACTGAAGTCTTCCACTGCCCTCTCTACTCTTCTTCTTACCTCACAGTCACAGTCTGAATTATGGCATGCTAGGTTTGGTCACCTGAACTATGACTATCTTCGGAAGGCGTCACGGGGACAGCTTGTTCGAGGGTTGCCGGATATAGTGGTGAGCCAACAGCCATGTGTCTCCTGCATAAAGGGGAAGCAGCATAGGGATGCCATTCCCCACACCGCTTCGCGGCGGTCTACTTCACCGATGGAGTTAGTATCTATGGATCTATGTGGCCCTATGAGGAATGAGTCCCTGCGTGGGAGCTCGTACTTCATGCTGATCGTGGATGACTATAGCAGGATGACCTGGGCCTACTTTTTGGCACTAAAATCAGAAGCTTTCTCGCACTTCAAGGATTGGCTTCTCTTTGAGGAGAACCGATCAGGCTGGAAGTTGAAGACCTTGCGATCCGACAAGGGAGGTGAATTTGTCTCTAATGAATTTGCTCGGTTTTGTGCAGATAGAGGAGTTCACCAGGAGTTTGCCAATACGAATACTCCACAAGAAAATGGTATTCTCGAACGGAAGAACCGCAGTGTGATCGAGATGGCGCGCACCATGATGGAGCACCGACAGACCCCCCAGGTTCTGTGGGCTGAGGCTGTGGCTACTGCAGTCCACATCCTTAATCGATCTCCTACTTCGGCCGTGGAAGGGATGACTCCATTTGAGGCGTATTTTGGGTCGAAGCCAGATGTTTCTTACTTTCGGGTCTTTGGGTGTGATGCCTATGTTCACATTCCCAAAGGTCACCGTGACAAATTCGAAGCGGCTTCCCGCAAACAGGTATTTGTTGGCTACAGCTCCCAGTCCCAAGGCTACCGACTCTATGATCCCGTCAAGCGGGATGTATATACTAGCCGTGATGTGCGGTTTGTGGAGGTTCCGGCTTCTTCAACGGGTGAGGAGCATCCCGTTCTTGGAGATCCAGGGGAGAGTTTGGCTCCTTCTACAGTTCCGCTGGAGCCTGTGCCGTTTGATTATGATTCTGTTTCTGACACAGAGTCTACTGTTCCACCGGATCCTTCTGAGGAGTTACCACCGGTGGACATTCCAGAGTCTTCTACTGATGGAGAACGACGAGGGGAGGTTCGGCCTCCTCCTCGCTGGGCCCGTGACACACTCCGTGATTCAGGGATCGAGGGGGTTCCTGAGGAGTGGGGACCGCAGGATGGTCCGCGGCGGTCACGGAGACACCAGGCGCATTCTTCGGAGCTTGTTTGCTCCAATTATTGTTTGATGTCCCGCGTTATGCAGGATCGAGAGCCCACCTCCGTGAAGGAGGCTTTACAGTCCGCCCCATGGAAGAAAGCTATGGAAGCTGAGTTGGAGGCTATTGAGAGGAATGGCACTTGGTCACTTGTGCCACGCCCCCCGAAGAAGAAGGTGATTGGAGTCAAGTGGGTCTTCAAGACCAAATATCTCAGTGATGGTACTTTGGATAAGCACAAGGCTCGCCTTGTTGCTAAGGGTTTTGCCCAGCGCCCAGGGATTGACTGTCATGACACCTTTGCCCCTACAGCTCGTATGGCAACCATTAGAGCTGTTCTTGCTTTGGCTGGCCATAGGAGATGGCCTGTTTATCAGCTGGATGTGAAGTCGGCCTTCCTGAATGGTGATTTGAAGGAGGAGATCTACGTTGAGCAGCCTCCTGGCTTTGGTTCTTCCGATGGGAAAGTCTACAGGTTGAAGAAGGCCCTGTATGGTCTCAAGCAGGCCCCGCGAGCTTGGAACGAGAAGATTGATTCGTTCCTCCAGACTCAGTTGGGATATCGGCGGTCCAAGGCCGATCCGCAGCTGTATGTTCACACTTCCGAGGATGGTTGTGTGCTGTTTGTATTATATGTTGATGATTTGATTGTCACAGGTGATGATGCACAGCAGGTCCAGGAGACAAAGTCAGCTTTACATCGGACGTTCGAGATGACGGATTTGGGGCTACTCCATTTCTTTTTAGGACATGAGATTTTTCAGTCTCCGAGGGGGATCTTTCTCTCCCAACAGAGATATGTACAGGAGCTCTTGGTGTCTTTTGAGATGGATGATTGTCGGGCCCTCTCTACTCCTATGGATCCGAACTGGAAGGCCACTTCCCACTCAGCTTCTCCTTTGGCGGATGCTTCCCGCTATCGACAGTTGATAGGGTCTTTGATTTGGCTTCTCAACACCAGGGTTGATCTATGTTTTGCTGTTGGGCTCTTGGCAGGGTTCATGAGTGAACCTAAGACGGTGCATTGGCAGGCTGCTCAGAGGATACTTCGGTATCTGAGGGGGACGTCTGATTTGGGGATTCATTACCCCGCAGGGACAGATGGGTCAGATCTTGTACTTGCAGGTTGGAGCGACTCGGATTGGGCCGGTGACGTGGACCACAGGCGGTCTACAACAGGTTACTGCTTTACTTTGGGTGCAGGTGTTATTTCTTGGAGTAGCAAGAAGTAGCCCACGGTAGCCCTTTCGTCTACTGAGGCGGAGTATCGGGCCGCGTCTTCCACCACATGCGAGGTTGTGTGGCTTCGGAGACTGTTGGAGGAGCTTGGGTGCCCCCAGACTCGTCCTACATTGCTGCGATGTGACAATGAGAGTTGCATTGCCTTGGCGAGGAATCCTGTTTTTCATGCCCGGACGAAGCACATTGAGATCCAGTACCACTTCATCCGAGAAAAGCTTTTGGATGAGACCCTCACTGTGGAGTATTGCAAGACGGAGGATAATCTTGCGGATTTGTTTACGAAGGCGCTTCCTCAGGCTCTACTTCGGCAACATTCCAGATCCCTCAGGCTTCTGCCCTGTCCAGGCTCTGAGAGGGGGTGTCAGAGATCATAGCCTGTTTCAGGCAGGCAGCAGCAGGCAGCAGCTGCACAGTCCAGCTGCACAGTCGGACTGTGCAGTCGGACTGCCACGTGGCAGTCCGACTGCCTGCAGCTGATTTTTATCAGGCTGCGCCTTATTTTGGCGCCCCATCCTAGGCAGATTTTCGCCTATTTATTGCTGACGTTTTCAGCAGTCTGGCATTCATTCTCTGTCGCAGATTACAGACCGGTGCCGTGCAGATCTCTGTCTCTGTTCGCAGATTTCTGACAGCAGACAGTGCAGACTGCAGCAGACTTCGAGGTGGACAGCAGGTCGCATCGTCGAGGTGGAGACACGCAGTCCAGTCAGAAGTGGAGCAGCGGTGGAAGCATAAACATGTGCTGAAATAAACTGCTGAAACACAAGACAAAAAGAGAAAAGAAAAGAACACGATACAGATGAGAACTCAGATGTATGCACGGGAAATGGAATCCATAAATCTGAACATGAGACAGTCGCATACAACAGTGAGTCACTAGCTGCGTGGGCACTGGCACTGGCTCCTCTCTCCACAGAGTCTGCAGATGGTGAAGATGAAGTGACTGACTGAGGAGGAGCCACTGAGTATAAATAGGCTGAAAAAGTGGGGAGCAATAATGCTGGTGGGACAGCATTTAATGCTGGCCGACTGGTGCATAAAATGCCCCAATGACATAAAAATGCCATACTAGAAAAATACCTAAAATACCTAACAAAAATGCCTAGCCCAGATCAAGCTCAGACTCACACATGAGCTGACAAATACTCTGCTAACACCCTCTCTCAGATCATGAGTGATCTGATACAATACAATAGTACAATGAAAAGGGATCAGAAACTATATAACATAGAACCACCAAGTAGAACCATGGATACCCAAGTAGTGGGTGATCAAGCCACCACCAAGGTGCCTCGGAGAGAACCTGATGTCGATGTCGATCGTACCAAACACCTGAAAATAGAGAAGATCATAGCATGTCTCTGTGTCCATCACCAATGTCTCACAGTAGTATACAAGACCATCCTGTCAAAAAATGCCCCTGAACATAAGTGACCATGGATTCCCCGCCTTTGGCCAGACCGCCAAAGTGTCCCCTCATGTGAGCTCTAGACGAAAGCCTCCCGCCCTCTGTCAGAGAACCAGCTCATCATGAACCTGGATGTCAATCCCAGCTCCAGGATTTGATTCCGCCAGACTGAAGTCGATGCGTCAGGGACGTCCCTCTCTGGAACCTGTGCACCTGTATAAAAATATAGATGAGGCGCGGCTGCCCCATCTGAACATCCGCTCACACTCCCTCTCTGGCACAAGAGAGTCGTGAGGGATGACCTCATCACCACCACTAGAAAGCAGCCGAGGAAGGGGCCACCAAGCCCGTCCCGCGATCCAAAGAAGAGGATCCCTTCCACGCCTTGGACTTCACCTTGGTCGGAGGATCTGAGTCAGAGTCTGATGAAGAAGAGGACTCATCGGTAGAGTCAGCATCCCGCTTCGTCTTCTGCTCCTTCTTCCTGGAAGCCGCTAACTTCTTGCAGTCCTTCCGCAAATGTCCCTTCTTGCCACAGTGGTAACACTGGGCCTTCGACTTCTTCTTCCCGTCACCCCTCTCTGAAGCTATATAAGCCTCGTCTCCATAATGTGCCGGAAGCCGCCCCTGTAATCTCAAGGATGTCTCATGCTCAAGAAGCATCGAGGTCATATGTAACTTAGCATCAGTGGAAGTGCACGGAGGAGCCATATGGAGAGGATAAGAAGAGAAGTAGAGAAGAGATGGAATTTAGAGAGGAAACACAGCCAAAACACAAGCAGAGACTACAGAAAATGAGAGTTCACATGCAATAGAACCCAAAATCTGATCAATAGAAGACAAAATCTGCTGCAGAAAGTCAAAAAATCAGTCAAAAACTGCCAAAAACAGAGAAAACGGCCTGAAGTAACAGTCACCCAGCCACGAGAGATACTGAATCAGAAAAACGTAGGCTGTAAACTGGAGAAAAACAGGTAGAAAACTGTCGCCAGCAGCTGCAGATGAAAAACGCAGGCAGCAGAGGGTGCGTAGGCAGCAGAGGGTGCGGAGGCAGCAGGCGATGGCAAAACTGCAAAAAACGCAGGCTGAAAACAGCCCCAAAACAGGTCGCCTGGCTGCAACAGCAGTCGTCTGATCAGCAGGGGTACAAAACAGTCCTGAAATCAGCAATAAAACACAGCAGAAACACAAATCCTGAAAACTGATACCATGTCATTGTACTATTGTATTGTATCAGATCACTCATGATCTGAGAGAGGGTGTTAGCAGAGTATTTGACGTCTGATTTGGGGATTCATTACCCCGCAGGGACAGATGGGTCAGATCTTGTACTTGCAGGTTGGAGCGACTCGGATTGGGCCGGTGACGTGGACCACAGGCGGTCTACAACAGGTTACTGCTTTACTTTGGGTGCAGGTGTTATTTCTTGGAGTAGCAAGAAGCAGCCCACGGTAGCCCTTTCGTCTACTGAGGCGGAGTATCGGGCCGCGTCTTCCACCACATGCGAGGTTGTGTGGCTTCGGAGACTGTTGGAGGAGCTTGGGTGCCCCCAGACTCGTCCTACATTGCTGCGATGTGACAATGAGAGTTGCATTGCCTTGGCGAGGAATCCTGTTTTTCATGCCCGGACGAAGCACATTGAGATCCAGTACCACTTCATCCGAGAAAAGCTTTTGGATGAGACCCTCACTGTGGAGTATTGCAAGACGGAGGATAATCTTGCGGATTTGTTTACGAAGGCGCTTCCTCAGGCTCTACTTCGGCAACATTCCAGATCCCTCAGGCTTCTGCCCTGTCCAGGCTCTGAGAGGGGGTGTCAGAGATCATAGCCTGTTTCAGGCAGGCAGCAGCTGCACAGTCCAGCTGCACAGTCGGACTGTGCAGTCGGACTGCCACGTGGCAGTCCGACTGCCTGCAGCTGATTTTTATCAGGCTGCGCCTTATTTTGGCGCCCCATCCTAGGCAGATTTTCGCCTATTTATTGCTGACGTTTTCAGCAGTCTGGCATTCATTCTCTGTCGCAGATTACAGACCGGTGCCGTGCAGATCTCTGTCTCTGTTCGCAGATTTCTGACAGCAGACAGTGCAGACTGCAGCAGACTTCGAGGTGGACAGCAGGTCGCATCGTCGAGGTGGAGACACGCAGTCCAGCGCACTGCGCCCGTGTATATCTTTGTATTCAGCATTCTTTATACAGCAGATCTTCAGTGTACACTGTCTCTTTCTCTCCCTTCTCTCTCTGCGTTCTCTCTCTCTCAGTCCTACGCTTCCGCACATGTCAGAGTGCAGCGGTGCGGAAGCGTAGGACTGAGAGAGAGAGAACGCAGAGAGAGAAGGGAGAGAAAGAGACAGTGTACACTGAAGATCTGCTGTATAAAGAATGCTGAATACAAAGATATACACGGGCGCAGTGCGCTGGACTGCGTGTCTCCACCTCGACGATGCGACCTGCTGTCCACCTCGAAGTCTGCTGCAGTCTGCACTGTCTGCTGTCAGATCATAGCCTGTTTCAGGCAGGCAGCAGCAGGCAGCAGCTGCACAGTCCAGCTGCACAGTCGGACTGTGCAGTCGGACTGCCACGTGGCAGTCCGACTGCCTGCAGCTGATTTTTATCAGGCTGCGCCTTATTTTGGCGCCCCATCCTAGGCAGATTTTCGCCTATTTATTGCTGACGTTTTCAGCAGTCTGGCATTCATTCTCTGTCGCAGATTACAGACCGGTGCCGTGCAGATCTCTGTCTCTGTTCGCAGATTTCTGACAGCAGACAGTGCAGACTGCAGCAGACTTCGAGGTGGACAGCAGGTCGCATCATCGAGGTGGAGACACGCAGTCCAGCGCACTGCGCCCGTGTATATCTTTGTATTCAGCATTCTTTATACAGCAGATCTTCAGTGTACACTGTCTCTTTCTCTCCCTTCTCTCTCTGCGTTCTCTCTCTCTCAGTCCTACGCTTCCGCACCGCTGCACTTTGACAGAGGAGATCCTTGCAAATAGAGCAGGGAATGGAGTTGATAAAGCCCATTCTCTTGAAGATCTAGTTAAAGTACAACTCTCAAGATAGTATACTTCACAATGATGGCTTGCTTTATAAAGACAAGTTGTGTCCCATGATGGGTCAGGGCATGAATTGATAGGTGATGAAAGCTTAGATTTGGAACATGAAGAACTTTTGCTATGAAATTCAAAGTATGGTCGCGTAAAACAACATGGTTCCAACACCTTCAATAGGCATGGATGAAATGTCACCTATGGTGACTGTACCCTTATGGGAACCATTGAGTTAGGGCCTCTCTAAAGATGATATAGCCAAGGAAGAGTTTGTCAGATGTGGTGTAGCAATGGAAGCATAGACAAGTGCTGAAATAAACTACTGAACACACAAAAGAAGAGAACTCCGAGATGTGTTGAGAAAATGGAATCCATATACCAAACACGAGACAATTGTGTACAAAAGTGAGTCACTGGTTGTGTGGGCACTGGTATGGCTCCTCTCTCCAATGGGAAGTTCACTGGATGAATGATGATAAATGAAGAGGAGGAGGAGGAGCCTCACATAAATAGGCATGAAATAGGCCTAAAATAGCAGTTGATTGGCCAGCATTAAATGTTGGCCGATTGGCATAAAAGGCCATAAATAAATCACCACAATAATGCCTAAAATAATGATAATGTCTCCAGTCTTGATAGGTATGCACAAACTCACACATGAGCTCACAAGCGTGCTAACATCTCTCTCAAATTATGGGTGATTTGATACGATACATTGATACAATGATAATGACTTATCATAGTTTATACAACATAGAACCACTAGAGGAGAACCATGGATACCCAAGCAGTGGGTGACCAAGCCACCACCAAGGTGCCTTGCGAAGAACTTGATATTAATGTGGATCATACCAGCTCTTGAAAGATAGAGAAGAACCATAGCATGTCTCTGTGTCCATCATCAATGTTTGGTAGTAGCATACAAGACTATCTTGTTAAAAATGCCTTTGAACATATGTGACCAGGGATTCCCCGCCGCCATTAGCCAGACCGCCAAAGGGTCCCCTCATGTGAGCTCAAGTCTAGGAGGCAAGCTTGCTCTTTGTCAAGTAACCAGCTCATCATGAACCTAGATACCAATGCCAACTCTAAGAACCTACCAGTTTTCGGTCGATGTGTTAGGGGCGTCTCTCTCTAGAACCTGTGTACCTATATACTTGTATAGATTTGGCTGCCCTCATCTCACCACCCTCTCACACTCTCTTTGGCACTGGAGAGTTGTGAGGGATGGATTCCTTCCGCACTTTGAACTTCTCCTTTGCAAGAGGATTGGAGTCAAAGTTAGAGGAAGAGCATGGCTTGTCAAAGGAGTCGGCATCCTGCTTCCTCTCTTCTTTCATGAGGTTGCTAACTCCTTGCAATCCTTCCGCAAGTGGCTCCTCTTACCACAGTGATAACATTGGGCCTTCAACTTTTGCTTCTTGTTGCCTCTCTCTGAAGTGGTAAAGGCCTCATTGGAACCTCCATAATGAGATGGAAGCCTCCCCAATAAACACAAAGATGCCTTATGCACAAGCAACATCGAGGACCTATGTGTGAAGCTCACAAATGTAGATGATGTTTGCCCCCGCAAAGCATTTGCCACTCCATCAAACTTGGGGGGGGGGGGGAAGGGAGGGAGGGGATCTTGTAGAGTACCATTCCCATGAGATGTGCCTTTGGAAGGGCAGACTACATGTGTTGAAGCTAGTCTTGTATCTGTGTAACAGGGAGCATAAATGACTGAATGGTGTCCTTCGACTCAAACTTGATCTGTTGAAGTTGGCCATAAAGGGTCACTGTACGCATGGTGGAAGGTGCCTCGTACAACATCTGAAGCTTCAACCATACTTTGGGAGATGTCTTGTAGGAGGTAATTGCCGGTAGAACTTCTTTAGAAATATATCGAAGAAGAGCAAAATAGGCACGTGCATCTTCTGTATCCCATGTAAGCACACAGCGTCCTCACGGTTGTCCCTATCAAAATCCTCAGGTACTGGGAAATGATGCTGAGGACGTGGGATAGCTCCACAAACAATGTATCAGATCTGCTTTTGCACAAACCAAGCTTTCATCACAACACTCCACGCAAGATAGTCAGGTCCATGCAACTTATCATTTGTAGAAGTGCACAGAGGAGCCATATGGAGAGGATAAGAAGAGAAGATAGAAGGTAGACAGAGAGAGAAGACAGCCAACCATACAACAAAAACTGCACAATAAGAGAGTTTGCATGTACTATTCACTGGCTGATCACAAAAACACACAGCTATTAGCACCAAAATCTGCAAGAAAACAGTCAGAAGATGTCTCCCAGCAGTGGAGAAGTCTCAGATGCTGAAAATGCAGGAAATCTGAGGAAAGAACAGCAGGCGACAGCAGTACAAGGGCCACCAGAGGCAACCAGAAAGCCTGAAAAGGCAGATCGTAGGAGGGCTGACATCAGCTGACGCTGCAGTAAATGCGGAAAATACAGAAAAATCAGAGGAAACTTTGCATGATGGATAGCAGTAAACAGTCGCTTGAACAACAAATGAAGGGAAAGACCTAGAATCAGTAGAGAAATCACAGCAGTAACCTAGATCCTGCAATTTGACACCATGTCAGAAGTGGTACAGCAATGGAAGCATGGACTAGTGCTGAAATAAACTGTTGAACACAAGACAGAAGAGAAAGAAAACAAAAGAACACTGCGAAAGGAGAATTTAGAGATGCACTCGGAAAATGGAATCCATATATACCAAGCACGAGAGTTGCGTAAAATAGTGAGTCATTGGTTGTGGGCATTGGCACTGGCTCCTCTCTCCAACAGGAAGTCCACTTGATAAATGATGATGAGATTGAGGAGGAGGAGGAGCCCCACAATAAACATGCATGGAATAGGCCTAATCACTCCAATAATGCCTAAAATAATGATAATGTGCCCAGCCTTGACAGGTATGCACACACTCACACATGAGCTAACAATCTTGATAGGCATGCACAGACTCACACATGAGCTAACAATCTTGCTAAGAGAGTTTTCCACTTGATGGATATGAAGGAAAACTCAATCATATGTAATTGGTGGAAGTAGAGGTGGATGTAGAAATAGACATCATTGCTTCTTTCTTTGTATGAAGATTGAAGGTGAGGATACTTTTCTAGGACTTCTCCTTATGATACAAGGTCTTCCCATTGTGTGAACACTTGAAAAACTCCTAAATGTTTGTCCTGTTTGTCAGAATTAGAGGTTGAGAATGACTTTAATTTAGCCTTCTTTCCTTTCTTTATCTTTTTTTGCTCTTCCTCGATGATGTGCTTGCTACAAAAGCTCGACTAATAATGACTGCTCCTCTTGATCTTTCCTCTTTATATTGTGTGTGGTGCTCAAGAACCATGGAGACTAAATTTTGAGATGGTATGTTGAGTTGTAGAGGTAAGAAGACTTATATAAAGCACATCATGTTTGGGTGATGGTACATGTGACAACAAAGTCACAGCTAGGCTTTCCAATGCAGCATGTTTACTTAGGGATGCTAGCTCATCCTGTATCTCCTCCATCTACATGATGTGATCCTTCATGGTTTAAGAATCTATGGCAAAAAGCTATCTACATCACGATCTTTGGCGTCTTCACATTGATCTTTGCAATCTGTATGATCATAATCTTTGCATTTATCCTCTCGATCTCGACAATCCTTGCAATGATCCTCAGGGTCATGATGGTCTAAACACTAGTCTGCGTGGTCTCAATTGTCGCTCTTGGGGTTCTTAGTGTCTCTTTGGGAGATCCCCTCCATCCGATCTTACTAGTCAAACTAGTATGCCGTATATATTCTTCAAATAACTTGCAAAAAAGCAAGAAAATAATGGACTATAGCTAGTAGCTAAATATAAGCATACTCAATGCGAGGAAGATAACTCCTAATCAAATTGTCTATAAGAGACATATGCATGTAACATATTCTCCATGGTTTGATTTGTCCTCTTGGTTTGTCCATCAGTTTCAGGATGTTTTGAGGACAACATGGACAATCAAGTCTTTGATTTTTGAAAGACCATTTGCTAGAAATGGTGAGTGAACTTAGGATCGCGGTGATCAACTATTTCTTCATGCAAACCATAGAGTCTATACAAATGCTCAACAAAGAGACTAGCCAATTCATGGCTTTTGGCAGTTGCCTTGGTTGAAATGAATCGAGCTAGTTGTTTGAATCGGTCAACCATGCTTGTGGATGAGGATGCTTTGTTGAGAAAGCAAAATGCAATCCTTCGAGCTTGGGGATGTCAAAGAAGATACTGCCTAATGATAGACAACAGTAGAGGAAGTAAAAGGTTGTCCTTAAGATTTGTAGGTGATGATGTAATCTCTTTCGAATGATAGGTGCTATCAACATGATTGTTAGGCAGCCAATTAGTGGAGAAGACACAAATGTAGTAGTAGGTCCAAGCCTCTTATTTGTAAAATGCACAATGTTGATTAGATGGTGGCTGTTGGAGGAGGAAGCTGGTAAGCTAGGTGGTTGTCTGAGAACTGTAATAGCAAGAAGTGCACGTCTGGTAGACTTGTTGATAGCAAATGCAAAGTTAGAGATGATGTGAAGATCATAGACAAGAGGGTGACTTGTTTGTAGATTAAAGAGAGGAGTTGAAAGTAGGGTGACAAGTGGAGTAGTCATAGGAGATGTTGGCAGGACCATAGAGTAGTCAATGCAATGTTGGAGGGATTTCTCGCACTTGAAGATCCTTTTGGACAAGTTGTAGTAGGTTGGGCAGCCTTTTGTAGCAGTTGGAAAGAACTCGTGGGTAGTTAATGAAGAGGGAGAGAATGATCTGATGAAGAATGAACGAGGGAGAGGTGTAGAATGCCAACAACATGCCCTATTTATAGGGGATTTTGGAGCATTGGTCCTACCATGTGAAAGAAGTGCCAGTAAATGCAAATAAAGCATTTTTAGGATTGTAATGGAGACAAAATTGGGAATTAATGTAATACAATTAAATGTTAATGTTTGTGATGACTAGGGTTTCTTGTTGTGAGTATTGTGGTTGCTCAACAAGCTCCACATTGCTATGCTCCTACTCTATGATAGTTGCGTGAAAATGTGCTAGGGTTTGCACAGAGAAAACACAGAATATACCAACACAGTTGAAGCACAATGACGAGGTTAGTAACACAATAATTGCAAACACAAAATGCAAAATGTAGAAACACAAACACAAATAGAGAAGAAAGAGAACTTTGAAATGAATGAATCAATGCTGTAAATGAATGCGAGATGTATAGAACGCTCAAGGGTAGAGTTGTCTAACAACCGGTGGCTCTGGTGGGAGTGGGTTGAGGGAGGTGTCAAAGCTTGTTGTCCATTGGAGATGGATCTCAAGTGCAATAATTACTAGTTGGAGTATAGCTTGATGAAGAAAAGTCTGAAAACGCATAAATGACTTGCTATAGAAGCAAACACAAATCAAGATGATGCGGGAAACGGAAGGGTAGCAGGTTGGAGACCATAACGCAATAGTCTTTGGGGCTGGAAGTGGTAAAGGTAGCAATGTGACCGCTTGGAGATAATGGTAGCTGATCATTGGTAGCAATGGGAGGCTAGGCGACAGCTACAGAGCATGTGTCGTTGGGGGATAGTCAATCAGTGGAAGAGGGCGGATGGCCAAAACTTGCCAGACCAGGATAGTGGGCGACATGTCTATTTATAGATGTAGAAGGATTCTCCCAAACTAGGGTTTTACTTATGGGACATGTATTGTTTAATGAAACTTTTGGTAAGTTACATATTTTGGGGCTGTTTTAAAGGACTAATTAGTTTGTAATGTATTTTTAGTTCAACATCTCCTTTTAGGCCCAAAAAAATGGAACCAAGAAAGGACTAGAAAAAAATCTCAAGCCCATTTTTACCCCAAGGCATCCCACCCCAAAGCAGCCAAGGCATCTGTAACTAGCCTTCCTTCTGTGGATGGGTGGTAAATCCTTGATTATAACTTAAGTACAACAGCTAACAGTTAATGCAAATCTGAAAATACAAATTTCCCTACTGATCTTGGACAATGCACACCCGATTGGCCCCAAAATTGGCACTCCTTTTAGTATTTCTTTAGCTTTATTGAAGAAGAAGTTGATTTACAATGGGATTCTCCCAATCCCTTTCGGTATTCCAACTTCCCTTGCTGTTCAAAATCACTAGCAAGTCTTTAATCTAATTTGCCCTTGATTCGAGTAATATATTGGCCTTCACCCGTTTTGATGGAGATGGAAAATGCCCCAAATTCAATTATTTGCTGGTCCCTCCACTTGAATAGGCTAAAAACAGCTTCAGCCTTGTTGAATCCAAGTCTTGGAGATTCCAATTTTTGGCATGCTTCTTGAGGCTACTGCAAAACCCTAATTTCTGCTATAGATTAGAGTTTACAACAGAGAAATCTGAAATTTCTCAGCCTCTAGGGGTCCAAATGCTGAGATCTTTGGAGCAAGACTGTGAAATGGCTAGGAGATGAGAGGGAAAGTTGTAGAGAGAGAAAATTCAGAGTTTTGTCGCGAAGAATGATTGAAAATCAGTCAAATACAGTTGCTACCTTGCCACAACAGCATGAATTGAAGAAAATTAGTCATTTACTGTTGTTGCCTTGTCTCAATAGCTTGTAAATATTGTCACCTGCTGTTGATTGGTCTTCTTTTACCCCTAGGTGCCTCAGAAGGTCCTCCAATGGCTGCAAATCAGACTAGTAGCTTTCCCTTCCTCTCTCTTGCAGGCTGAATTTATAAAAATGCCTCTCTCCAGCCTCTAAAGATGTTTTTCAATCTTGCATGGGCATTTTTGACAAGTGGCAGCCTTCCCAAATGGTTTTTCCAGCATCTTCCATAATTAAATATTAATTTTCAGCCTTTAAATACTAAAAATGAATCTAATAATTATTTTGGTACCCTGAAAAATAAATTGAGTGGCCAATAAATAAATTGACTAGGCAACTTCCATTCCCGAGTGCTAGGATGTACTTGTACTTGATATCAGGAGATGGCACAAATGCTGTGATCAAATGTTGTAGGCATGCCTAAAACTCAACCTTGGTAGATGTCTTCTATGTGAGTTAAGAATACAAAGGCACAACCACCAAAGCAACAGTCCACCTATATCATGAAATGTAAACTAGAAGTGTAGAAAATGATGGTTAAATGATATTAACTTCTCAATTGAAAGAAAAGAACAATGGATGCCAAGGATGCTCAAGACCTGATCTCGAGAGAGAAGATACTATCTTTGTCTCTATGTTGATGGAGGCAATACTTGCCAAGGCAAAAATCGAAAGACAAACCTTCAACGTAGGTAGGAATTGCAATGTTAGTCCTAATTGAAATACAATACCGAACGTGAAAAGATCATCAAAGAAATCATCATGCCAGATGTTTCATATTGAGATGCTTTGGATGCTATGTTAAAGCCTAAAAGAAAGCTCAAGTGAGTGTAAAATGCAAGGGAAGACTTGAAAAAAATATGGCTAAGCCTAAACGAAACTAGCCCAAGGTTTCTAAGGATTACCTAGGTGTCACAAGGATGTGAAGTTTTGAGATGCTTTAATCTTGTTGATAACATTTGATTAAGTTATTAATTAGATGTGCAAGGATGCGCATGGTAGTTATTTCATGGTAAGAGGCCAAGGTTTCACGGGAAGGTGAAGTTTTGAGATACTTTAATCTTGCTGATAACATTTAATTAAGTTATTAATTAGATGTGCAAGGATGCACATGGTAGTTATTTCATGGTAATAGTCCAAGGACCTCGAGGATGCAGTGGGTGTTAAAGGCAAAAGTTATGATAAGTTATGCCAACTGGGTTTTGGTGGTCAGTTGGTGTCAGTTTTGACCCTGGGACAGTAGTTTGGCCAATAAGTGTCAGTAGTGACATTAGGGACTAGCATTAATTAATTAATTAATGCCAATCTAAGGGTCAACAGAGGTTGGGGACCACTCTAGGTTGCAAATGGCCTAGCCAATTTAATTATGGATTGGCATATTTAATTTTGGGCAAGGTCAGAAGGGTTGAAATTAATTTTTAGTATTATTTAATTCTGAAAATTAATTTAATGGTTGGATAATTTTGAAAGATGGGTTTAGAAGGCTGCCACTTTGCAAAAATGCCCATGTAAATTGAGAAAACGTTTTTGGAGGTTGGGTCTCAGGCTTCATCCATTTAGTCAGTTTGGAACCTGAGAGAGAGAGAGAGAGAGAGAGAGAGAGAGAGAGAGAGAGAGAGAAGGGGTGTTTTACGAAAAAAAAAGAGAGAGAAGGGGTGGTTGGTTCAATTTTTTGCAAAGCACATAGCCATTGGACTCTGGAGGTTGGGACAGCAAATAGGAGCCAATCTGGAGTTGGCGACTACAGGGAGATCTTCATCATCAGCAGCAGACGACAACATTTAGTAGTAGGCAAGAGCATTTCCAGAGGCTCTAGGCAACATGTGACAGCATTAAATGCTGATTGGTGCAGGTTGCAGGTTGATTCAAGGATTTTCCCGCACAAAATTCTGAATTTTCTCTCTTTGGCATTCTTTCATCTATTTCAACCATTCTTAGATCTCAGCATTTGGAGCAGATCTCAGTCGTATTTGGTGGAAATTAGAGAAATTTCTACAATAAACCCTAAATTTATGTAGAAATTAGGGTTTAGCAGGCAGCTTAGGACCCATGCCAACAAGTGAAGGCATCGTACACTAAAATCAGCACCTGAACCTTGTGAATTGTGAGGGATTTCAGATGCCTAGCGATCCATTGTAAATTTGGGGTACCATTTGGCTAGTTGGGGTCCAATTTAGAGCAATTTCTAGGTTAAATTCAAGGGGCATTTGGCCCAATCTGTTTGATGATTGTTGGACCAGCAAGGGGCTTTTGGAGGCTTTTGGATTAGCCAAGGAAATCAGGGAATCTCGGCTTGTTTGATCAGGGAAGTATCACCCTATCCGAGAAGGAAGGATGGTTTAATGGTTCCATTGCTAGGATACCACTCAATCCCTTGATTCGTGGGCCCGAGGTACCTGATTGCAAGCCAAAGCTTTGTGCTAATGCTGATTTTTGCTCTCAGCTGAGAAATTACAGCGATATGTCTTCATACAGTGAGATGGAATTAAGCAGTGATGATGCCTCTCAGTATGGACACTCACATGGGGATGAAGGAAATGCAATGCTTCATTTTAGACAAGGCTTATACCATGGATAACAAACTGAAAATGTTGGTGTTGGGTAAGATGTAGGGCCTTCAAGGCACAAGGAGGTTGATGACCGGCAAAGCGAAGAGGAATTTGATGATCAGTTTAAGAATCAGATGAGGATAGGAGCTAATATGGAGCAGCCATAATACTTTGGTGGTAGCACAAATTTTCATGCTATGGTTGGACAAGAATTGAATATAGGAATTGTATGGCACAAAGCCCTATGTGTATGTAGCAACCAATGCATGGTGTGCAAGCCCAATGTATTTGGGTATGGCTGGAAATGTGCATAACCCTATGCATGGCAGCATTGGCTTGATGCCTGGGGCACAAAGTGGCATGTTTGATAATGCATATGCATGCTCAAATGCTCATGGGATTCAAGGAATGAGTGCCGGTCATGCAAATGCTCTGTTTGGTATTGGTTTTGATGTAAACTCAGCAAATGCACCCTTTTTGCATTAGCCAATGTATGACAACTTGACATCCAAAGGGGCAACAAAGAACTATGATGGGGGGGGGGAAGCAGTGAAGTTTGAGTTCTTTAGTGGTGCACTAGATAGACTGAAAGTTGACTTTCATTCAACAGTCTGATGCAGCCTAAGCCTATTCAGGGGGAAACTTCACCGAATCTTCAAAGATTCAAAAGGCAATCACTTTCTTGGAGGGAAATGCATTGTAGCGGAGGTCCACACTTTTGATACAAGGGAGAGCACCATCAACATGGGTACAATTCAAGTAACTATTTGCATTGAATTGATCGACAAGTACCTTCGAGGTGGACATTATAATAGCTTGGAATAAGTTAGATGCTAAGGAATGCAAGAATTTGGAGCAATTCAATAAGAAGTTTTGGGATGCGTTGCTACCCGTCACTTCTTATCGCCTTGTATCCCTTCATGAGTAAGTGTAAAAATATATTTGTGGTTGCCTAAAGGAATCAGGGATTTTGGCATTAAATCCACAGTCTCTAGCATGTTCTAGCTCATAGAGACGACTACTATAGCAAATGCTTTGCTGTGTGGAAAGGATTTGGACTTCTTAGAGAGTGGGGAGAAGCCGAATAAAAAGTTATTTAAGGTGAAGAAAAAGAGGAGATCTAAAAATCACAAGAAAAGATCTCAAAACAACAAAGAAAGGGTTCAAAACTGTTGGCACAAAATAGGGAATTGATGGTTGCTAATGAACGTTTTATTTATGAACAAGAGGGTCACATTGCAAGGGAATATTCCAATAGGTAGTAAGTTGGAAAATAAAAAAATTAGGGAGATTCTAAGGGATAAAAGCCCAAAACATTAGTGGGATTGGTGTCCGATGTTGTTAGTGATCAGCCTAATGATTGTGCTACTGAGTTGTGCAAAGCACGGGGCAAAATTAGGAATCAATATGCATTGATATTCTTTGATCATGGTGCACGAGCCAACTTCATCTCTGTAGACATAGCAATCGTCTAGGTATCAGAGGACGAGATGGGACCATGGGGAAAGTTGGAATGGCTTGTAAAGGCCATGCAAAGCCTGTTACACCATCGTTAGAAAGCTTTGGTTGCATAAAGAAGGATATGTGGACAGCGGAGAGCTTTTCATTGCTCCACTTGAGGGTTGTGATGTGTTGCTTGGTATGCCATAGTATTAGTGTATGCATGTAGTGATTGATTCTGGTACAAAAAATATTACTATTCAACATAAGGAAATGACACTTACACTTGATGTAAAGTTGAAAGGCAAAATTTATCCCTATTGTATCTATAGTTGTTATTTCTAAAGTAATGAAAAATCATATTTCAACGTACTTGGTTTTTATGAAGAATAAGGATAATAGGAAGAATGTTGATGATAATATGTTTAAGTTAGAGAAGGATCGCATGCCATTTCTGAAAATATATGTTGATTGCTTCTCTGAGTCACTTCTAGGGTAGCTACCGCTTGAAAGGCTTGAAGATTATGGTATAGATCTTATCCCTGGAAGTAGGCCACCTAATAAGCCACCCTACAGAGCCAGTGTAGCCTAGGAGGAGATTATGAGTTAGGTGAACAAATTGTTAGGAAGGGTTGATTCAGCCTAGTTTATCTTTATTTTGTTATCCAATGCTTTTTGCACAAAAAAAGGATAGTTCATGGCATATGTGCATTGACTATCGTGCTTTGAATAAAATCATGATAAAGAATTGATTTCCAATCCCTCGGATCAATGATGTTATAGATAGATTGCAAGGGGGCAGTCATATTTAGCCTTATAGATTTGCAAAGTGGATATCATCAGATACACATTAGAGCGGAGGATGTGCCTAAGACAGCTTTCAGGACATTTTTTGGGTTGTATGAGTTTCTTGTTATGCCTTTTGGATTTACGAATGCTCATGTCATCTTCAATCGAATGATGGATCGCATCTTCAAGCCACATAGAGAACTTATGGGTACTTTCTTTGATGACATAATTGCCTACTCAAAGAATGAGGCAGTGCATAGAAAACACTTGGACATTGTATTCAATGAACTTCATGAGTGTACACCGGTTATCAACGACAAGAAAAGTGAATTCTTTTTGTATGAAATCCACTTTTTGGGGCACAGTGTATCGACTGATGGTATTTGTATGGTCCCTAGCAAAGATTGAGGCAATATGATCATGGCCACCTTTGAGAAATACATATGAGATTCATAGCTTCTTGGGGTTACGTTCTTACTATAGGAAGTATATACTCGAATTTGTTAAAATTTTATCTCCATTGTATGCTTTGTTGAAGAAGAATGTGCCATTTAGATGGACAATAGTGAAAATTTCATCATTTGAAAAGTTTAAGAATAAGATGACTTCAGATCCTATGTATTATCCAATCTAAGGAAGTCCTTCGTGGTTTAGTGTGATGCATGTGGTAACAGCATTGGGACTGTTCTTATGCAGGATGGTCGAGTTGTGGCTTATCTCCACAGTGTAAAGAAAAATTTACAAGTCCACGAGAAAGAGCTCTTGGCTGTAATTCATGCATTGTTTACATAGAAACATTATTTATTGGGGATTGATTTTATAGTGTAGATAGACCATTAGACTTTGGGGTACTTTCTAACACAAACCAAGTTGTCAAAAGGCATATGTTTCATTTTCAGATAGTATATATTGATGGTAAAAAGAATGTTGTGGCTGATGTAGTGTCATGTAAGCCACAAATTTTAGCCGTCGGTATGGTTTATCACACTGAGTTGGATGCCATGAAAGAGCAATATATTGTTGATTCGGACTTTGATAATGTTTATGATCAACTTTGTAATGGCTAGAGGCATGAGTGCTTTATGCTTAGAGATGGATTTCTGATGATGCATGGACGATTGTGTATCACAAAGTAGTTGAGATCTAGAATTAACATTGAAAGTCATGCTCCTTCGTATACAGGCATAGAGGTATTGATGCCATAGTCAAGGTAGTGGAGCATATCTTTTATTTTTTTAGCTTTGAGGCATGATGTAGAGCAATTTGTCAAGACATGCATCGTATGTCAGAAGATAAAGCATGATAGACAAAAGATGATGGGCTTGTTGCAGCCCTTGCCTATTTCAAATAGACCTCAATAGAGCATTGCAATGGATTTGATTTTCGAGCTGCCTAGGACACCTCCAAGGAATGATGGGATATGGACTATCATTTGCAGGTTTAGCAAAGAGGCCTATTTTGTTCCGGTGAGGAATAAAGGTTGATCATATGGCATGATTGTTTTTGCAACACATCTTTAAGTATCATGGTATGCTAGGGTTGATCATCAATGATTGAGATCCTTGGATAACTAGTTTATTTTAGAAGGGGTTGTTTGAGAATATGGGTACTACATTGAAATGCTCATCATTCTTCCATTCGTAGACAGATGTTCAATTTGAGAAAGCAAATTCCACAGTGTTGGAGCTTTTGAGGTGCTATATTTCAGGCCACAAGACACAGTGGGAGTAGTATTTGCCATTGATTGAGTTTTCTTACAATAACATGATACATAGTTTCACTAGTAAAGTTCTATTTGAGGTCTTTGAGGGTGACAAGAAGGTACCATCTATCTTGCAAACTGAGGATAAGATCTTTGAGGCTAATCATTATGCGGAAAACTTGTATGTAGCCTATGCAAAGATAAAGTATGCATTTCAAAGATCACAGGAAAATAAAAGAAGGTAGTTGATTGCCATAAACGTGCTTTGCAGTGAAAAGGCAAGGATGGAAAAGATAAAAGGAAGAGAGAGGTTGTATCGGAAGTTGAGTATGAGATACTATGGGTCCTTTTAGGTGTTGAAAAAGATCAATGATGTGGCATATGGGCTGAAATCACCTTCACATTGGTAGATACACAATGCCTTTCATGTCGTCTTGTTGAGACCTTTTCTCGGTGACGTGCTAAGGGATATGCTTGTTGAAATTTAGCTTGAGGTTGAGGAGTAGGATAAAATCTTGGTACTTGAGCAGATGTTGATACATAAGGAAAGAAAGGTTAGAGGTAAAGTTTCCAAAAGATATTTGGTGAAGCCTTTTGTTGTAGCCGACTTCAATTCGGGCCCAGTGAGTTTCAATAGAGCAAGGGTCCCGAGCATTACCTAATGCTCAAGAGGAGCACTTCCACTCCACCAATTTTGGACAGGTCTCATATATCTCGGATGTATTCAGCATGCATCCAAGGTACTATGTTGACAATATGTCTACTATGAGGTCACTATTTTGGAATGCTAGCCACTATGAGAGATATGTGGATGAGTATGGTTGTTACTGTGGCTCTAAGGCTATACTTTTGCATTAGTTTGGGATTAGTTCATGATTAGTTTGACACAAGTTTTTACCTCAGTTTTGACATCAAATTTTGATAAGTTTCAGCTCAGTTTTTGATCAATTTGAGAACGGCTTATGGTCACTTTTGGGATCTGTTTTGCATTAGTTACTAATTATTTTTTGCAATCAGTTTGTGATTAATTTGGAATTACATTTGCAGTAATTTGTTATCGGTTCTTAGATCAGCAAGTGATAGTTTATGCTTAGTTTTCAATGGTTTATAGCTGTTTCCATGGATAGTAGCATGCTTGTAAATGCCATTGACAATTTCAGCCATGATTTATGTTGAGAATATGCTTTATTGTAGTTGTGAAGTAAAAATAGTTGAGAAACATGAGGTATGGATGCATCCAATGGGTTTCTAGCAACAATTGTAGAGTAATTTTCTAATTTATGTCATGTTTATACTGATTGGAAAATTTCGGCAAGGTTTGGGACTGTGGCATGGTTAGACAACAGTGGCCATTGTTGTGACTATGACGCCTTATGGAAATTCCAATGTAGTATGCTTTTACTTTGGTACAATGCAGTGCAATTGAGAATGATTGCAGGGATTTCAAGGGGAAGGTCAATCATGGGGACACAAAATTTTGAGATGCTTTAATCTTACTGATAACATTTGATTGAGTCATTAATCAAATGTGCAAGGATGCACATGGCAGTTATTTTATGATAATAGGCCAACGACCTCGAGAATGCTGTAGGTGTCAAAGGCAAAAGTTGAGATAAGTTATGCCAACTAGGGTTTGATGGGTAGTGGTGTTAGTTTTGACGCTGGGATAATTATTTGGCTATTAAATGTTAGTGGTTGGTGAGACTAGGGACTAGCATTAATTAATTAATTAATGCAAGTTTAAGGGTTAACAGAGGTTGGGGACTACTCCAAGTTGCAAATGGCTTAGCCAATTTAATTATGGATGGGCACATTTAATTTTGGGCAGGGTTAGAAAGGTTGAAATTAATTTTTAGAATTATTTAATTTTAAAAATTAATTTAATGGTTGGATAATGCCAAAAGATGGGTTTAGAAGGCTGCTACTTGGCACAAATGCCTATGCAAATTGAGAAAACGGTTTTGAGGGTTGAGCCTCAGCCTTTTATTCAGTTTGGAGAGAGAGAGAGAGAGAGAGAGAGAGAGAGAGAGAGAGGGGGTTGTTGATTCAATTTTTTGCATAGAACACAACCATTGGAGGTTGGACAAGAGCCAATTTGGAGTTGGCGATTGCAAGGAGACCTTCAGCAACAGCAGGTGACATAATTAAGTGCTGATTGGTGCAGGTTGCAGGTTGATCCAGGGATTTTTTGCATGAAATTCTGAAATTTTTCTTTCTTTGGCATTCTCTCAGCTATTCCTGTACATTCTCAAGAGAACTCAGCATTTATTAGCTATTTGGAGTAGAATTGAGACATATTTGGTGGACAATAGAGGGATTTCAGTCGTAAACCCTAAAATTCTGCAAAAATTAGGGTTTAGTTGTTGCCTTGAGACTTGTGCCAATGGAAGGTAGCATACACTAAAATCAACACTTGAAATTTGTAAATTGTTAGGGATTTCAAATGCCTAGCTATCCATTGTAAATTTGGGGCAGGATTTTGCTAGTTGGGGTCCAATTTAGAGCAAGTCCTAGGTGAAATTCAAGCGGCATTTGGCCCAATTTATTTGCTGATTGTTGGACTAGTAAGGGGCTTTTGGATTAGCCAAGGAGATTGGGGAATCTCAGCTTGTAATCAATCCATTGGCAATTTTGAAGTTAAAGAAATATTGAAAGGGGCGCTATTTTTTGGGCCAATAGGGTGTCCAATATCCAAAATTATTAAGGAAAATTGTTCATTTTTAATTTATGTTATATTTGTTAATTGCTGTAATTAAGTGCTTGATCAAGGAATTACCATCGGATCCGAGAAGGAAGGATGGTTTCACTAGGACTTCTAAGAGACTAGCGTAGGGAAAGGTAATGAGTGTTGTAAGAGATACTACGAGGTATTGATTGAGAGGGAGATCTAGGAACCATTGCATTGGTGGCCAGCCATTGATGAACATGGATACCGAGGGTGGAGAAATTGTGCTATCTCCTTGGAGAAGACTATCAGAAGTGGATGCAGCAATGGAAGCATAAACATGTGCTGTAATAAACTATTGACACAAGACAAAAGAGAAAGGAACGAAGGAACACTAACGAACACAATAAAGACGAGAACTCAGATGTATACTCCGGAAATGGAATCCATATATCCAACATGAGACAGTCGCATACAATGGTGAGTCACTGGGTATGGGCATCGACACTGGCTTCTCTCCCTAGCAAAAGATCCACAAGTGTGGTGGTGAGTGATTGACTAATTGAGGAGGAAGAGCCTAAATAAATAGGACAAAAAATATGTCCTCAATATGATCAGGTTGCCTAGCATTAAATGCTGGTCGGTCGGCAATAAATGCTGAATATGACCAATATGAAGACCATAAAAAATGCCTAGCCCTAAAGCATACACACTCACACATGAGCTGACATATCTGCTAGCAAAGACCCCCTCTCAACCTCCTTGGAGTGGCACTACAACTACTAGAAGGGACCGAGGTTGGTTTAGGAATGGGGATTGGATTTGGCTTTAGTATGGGTAGAACACCCTTGGCCTTTGAGCGACAATTGTCATCTACATGGCCAAGTTTCTAACAAAATGTACAAAACCTTTTCTTCATAGGCAAGAAGTGCTAGGAGGGTCTTTGCGAGGGTGTGAGTGTATGACTCTCTTTTGTAGAGAAGCCTTGGTCATGAAGTTCATTACATTATCTTAATTCCTATTTTAGTTTCCATTTACAATCCCAAAAGGTTTATTTGTATAATTTATTAGTGTTTGGGCACCACTTGAGAGAATTCAATGGCTTATGTGCCTATAAATAGGGCATGGGTATTCATCCATTCTTGACTCCACTCCTCTCCACACCATGCCATAGTACACTTACACTCGTTCACTCTTCATTGTTTCCTCATCACACCTTCAATCTTGGCCCTCTATCACAGTTGTCCACACCCCTACCTTGGTAGATATCTTAGTTAGTGGTGCTGTCCAGCTGATCATACTAGCAAGTGATTTCATTGTGGAGGTCTTCTTCACATTGCCATCAAACACTCCGGATTGCTGCATTTTCAGCGCGGCAGCCTGTTCTTCATCATCCCTACTATTGCATTTACTGGTTTCATGCCTCCTTGGACTAGTACAACAGATTATCTTCATCATTATTGTGTGCTTTCGGCTCTTGCTGCCACCCCAGCACCTAGTGATAGTTCCCAGCCATCATCCACTTTATGAAGGCTTTTTTTGCAACATATTCAAGCCATTTAATCAGGTTACGACCTCTTTATTAGCTCTACATTAGATATGTGGGTTTTTGCGTTTTCTTCATTCTTGAGGATTGTGTTTCACTCCCTACACTGCTGTCCTTCATCTTGCAATATCTACTTCAATATTCTATTGCCCGAGGATTGGCTTTCACTCCCTTCATTGTGTAGATTTGCTGCAACCAGATTAGCTAGGAGAGTATAGTCATCTCATAGCATTCCTCCATTGTATTAGCTTGATTCATTCACATGATTCAATGATTCATCATTCATCATCTTCTTCACTTTTCTTCTTCTGAGTTTCTGAGTTTTTCCTCTCTTGGTGTTTGCCGTACACTCTGTGTTACTCCTTGCAAACCCTATAGTCTCTCTAATATGGTATGGGTGCACACCGTCTTGTCACTTTTCTTGACACCTTTTTCTTTCAAAGAAGGAGATTGACCATCGGCATTAAAATGTGGTCCGTGTTAAGGGTCAATCGGGGAAGGTGGAATTAGGTTTAAATGTGGAGGTGATTCCTTTCCACTCCTTGTTTCTTCAAAGAAGGAGGTGACTCATCAACATATGATAGAGATTTATGCATTTGAGAAATCGACGAGAGTGGTATAGTGTGCTGGAGGGGGATTTCCCACACAATAGAACTAGAGGAGAGGGTAACACTTGCAGGTGTGTATAAGGTAAAATGTCAAAGGGTAGCATTCCCATTAAGGATGTAGGGTGTAGAGTGGTATACCTCTAAGTGTCTAGTGCTGGCCTAAAACCTTGATATGAATAAAGACAATGTGCGCTAAGACTGGATAGCTTATGGTAGGTTTGAAATAAGAGTCTAGATTGAAAGAAGAGGAATCTAAATGTGGAGTGAATGTGGGTGTAAAGGGCAAGACATGTGAAGGTGAATGGGAAGCACCAAATTCGTACTTAAATGGAACATAGGATGAAGGATTACCTTGTGGAACATCTGTAAAGATAAAGTTTTCTTCAAAACCATACCGGTGTTAATTTGGGTTTCCATGGCGACTTACAGTTGGTTCTTGCATAACAGAAGGAGCAATATAGACAAAATCAGACTCACCCAAAAATGGATTGTATGAATCTACCATTGGACTTGATTGTGAAGAGTTTGAACTTTTGGTTGTGTCCCAACTGGATAGTCTTTCATAGACTAAGAGGTGATTAGTCTCATCAACAGAGTGTTCCAATTGAGCATAAAACCAAGATTTTCACGATAGCCATAGGATACTCTAAGAGCAATGGCTTTAATACCATGTGAATATATGCTAGGGTTTGCATAGAGAAAACGTGGAATGTATGAACATGGCTGAAGCACAATAACTCAGATAGTAACACAATAAATGCAAAACGCAAAAACACAAACACAAATAGAGAAGAAAGAGAATTCTATATTGGGTGAATCAATGTTGTAAATGAATGAGAGAACGTATAGAATGCTCAAGGGTAGAGTGTCCAATAGCTGGTGGCTTTGGTAGGAGCAGGCTGAGGGAGGTGTTGATGTGTGTTGTCCATCGAAAGTGGATCCAAGTGTAGTTCTAACAGTTGGAGCATAGATTGATGAAGAAAATTGCTGAAAACGCAAGAACAACTTGCTGTAGGTGCAAACACAAATTAGGCTGTTGCTGGAAATGGAAGGATAAAAGGCTGAAAGCCATAACACAATAGTCTCTGGGGATGGAACTGGTAAACACAGCAATGTGACTGCTTGAAGATGATGACAGTTGATGATCAACAGTAGTGGGAGGTTGGGCGACAACTGTGGGCCATGTAATAGCAGTCGTTGGAGGTTGGGCAGCTAATGGAAGAGGGCTGATGGCCAAAACCTGCAAGATAAGGATCTATTGAATGATGGGCAGCCTACCTATTTACAGATGTGGAAGGATCCTTCCAAAGTAGGATTTTTCTTATGGGACACAAACTTTCTAGGACCGCACATTGTTGAATGAAGCTTTTGGTAATTTACATGTTTTGGGGTTGTCTTCTTGCATTAGATAGGTAAAATACTGCTATATTCGGGAGCAAATATGTTACATTCTCGGAGCTATGGTTTTCTACTGTTGCATAGTTGGATGACACCACTTTTTGCATTAGATAGGTAAAGTATTGCAATATTCGGGAGCAAATATGACACATTCTTCGAGCTATTCTTGGCATATACAAAGTAAAGAAATGCCCGAACAGAGAAACTTAAATACAATTGTATGACAAAGAACAAACTAATAATAGAAGACAGTGAGGGTTAGGGTAACTCATAGACAATGAACATAGACAATAATGAAATGAATGAATCTGAATAGAATACAATCCTCATGCAGCAAAAACACTATGCAGTGAAAGAAAACCGACCCCCGAACTCCCGTGTCTTGAGGGTTGGGTAGAGAGTATGACCTGGTGAGAGTGTGGTACTCTAATAGATCCTGAAGTGCGGCAAGGCAGCCTCTGAAGGTGTCTCGCAGCAGCAAATGCAACAATGAATACTAGATTGGTCAGACGGGCTGAAAGACGGAAATGATGATGTGGCAGCTTCGCGAAGTGCAGAACCTGCAAAACATAGATTTTAGGATTGTGTAGAGCTGGGCAACAGCAGATCTGGTCAAAATGGCAGCAGCATCAGTGTAAATGAGCTAGGTATCATGTCGTCAAGTGTTGATGTTAGTGTAAGTAGCTGAGCTGAAAACACAGCTCGATCAGCACCAAACAATGGATGACAACTAGAAAAGTATTGGCAGCAATAGTCACCTGATAGACAACAATGGAATTGGGGCTTAATCAAGTTGCCAATAGCAAGAGATAGCTTGACAAGTGCCAGTGGGTGGACAGCAATTTGGGACAGTTGTGGCTGAGATATCCTTAGCATATAGGGTGTGGACAGCAAAGCTTTGGCACGTGCAAGCTGCAAAAGCAAGATTGGATTGAATGGAGGGCAGCTTGTCTATTTATAAAAAGTTTGGGGCCTCCCAAATTAGGATTTGCATGCGAGACACAAAAATTCTCTAGGATCACATTTCTTTTTAATAAAAGGTTTTAATTCACTAATTAGTTTGAGTTTTGGGACTTTTCTAATAAACCTAATGCACTTTTAGCTTAAAACCCCCTCTCAGGCCCAAAATTGGAACCATGTTTTGTTTTGTTTTCAAAAGATTTATCATTAAGTCAGGGCTTTCAGTGAGTTTTCAGCCTACTGAGTAATTGTGCTCCAAAGGGGGAATGATAAGGGATGGTCAACTCCAAGACCTTCACAAAACAAACAAGCTATCCCAACCACTACTGGTGTTAATGACGAGGAATGTGGGGATTATGTGATAGAGGCAAAAAAGAAAAGGGAAGCAAGCTAGGCAAGCTAACCAAGCTAAGGAAGCAAGGGAAACTACCTGTGGAGATTGCCATGGGAGATGTTCGAATATGGTGAATCCCTTGCAAGGGAATTGTTCAGTTGCCCAAGCCCCCTTTATAATCATGGTCATCTTGATTACATGGATGATGATATAAGGTACAAAATAATACATAATATCCAAATCAAATACCAAAATCTTGTTACCATCAAGCGAGGAAAGCTACCCCCTCTCAAAGTGGAAGGGGAAGCTAGAGTATTGTCCCCTCTCACCATCAACTAGTATGAGGAGTAAACACCCCCTTTGTCCCCAAGATGCCAATGTTGTGAGAAGTGGGTGCAATGATGGTGTAGAAGATGGCTATAATTGACTACGCAACACGAGAGAAAAGAGAAAGCAGAAGAAAACATAATAACATTGCAAAGAGAGAATTCAAAGAGATGCTTGGGAAATGGAATCCATATACCAAACAAGAGACAATTGCGTATAAGTCACTAGTTGCGTGGGCATTGGCATTAGCTCCCTCTCTTCAATTGGGCCTACATTGGAATCTGCAGATGATGAATGATAGGTTGTGGAGGAGGGATCTTGAATATATATAGTCCAAAAATAATGCAATAAATGGATGAGGTTGGCCAACATTTAATGATAGTTGGCTAGTAATAAATGCCACCATCATAATGACAAAAAAGGCCTTAAATAATCAATAATGCTTGTCCCACTAAGGCACATGCTCAGACTCACTCTTGAGCGACTAGTCTGATAACACTCTCAAATGATGGGTAATTTGACATGATACAATGATACAATGATAATGACTCATCATAGCAAAGACCACTAGAATATGACCATGGATACCCAAGTAGTGGGTGATCAAGCTACCACCAAGATGCCTTTGTGAACCTAATATCGATGTTGATCGTACTAGAACTTAAAAGTAGAGAAGAACGATAACAACTCTCTGTGTGTTTGTCAACAATGCCTCGCAGTAGTATATATGACCACCTTGTCAAAAATGTCTTTGAGTATACTTGAACATGGATTCCCTACCATTGGCCAAGACCACCAAAGTTTCCCCTCATGTGAACTCATACTAGGAGCCAATCTCGCTCTATGTCAAGTAACAACCCATCATGAACCTGGATGTCAATTCCAACACAAGGATTCCAAAACCTGCCAGACTTTAGTTGATACATCAAGGAAGTCCCTCTTTGGAACTTGTGCACCTATATACTCGTATAGATGAGGCTAACCTACCGCACCTCACCACCTCTTACACTCCCTCTGTGGCACTTGAGAGTCCTGAGGGATGACTACATCACTTGTACTAAAAAGTAACAGGAGGGGTTGCCAAGCCCGCCCTTGATCGGAAGAAGATGACCCCCTCCGTCCCTTGGCCTTTGCCTTGGCCAAAGAATGTGAGTTGGGATGAGCTCTTCGATCCAAGGCCTAGATTTTTTCAATGAGTACCTAGCTTTGATACCATATAAAGAAATGCCCTAACACAGAAAATCAAATACAATTGTATAACAAAGCACAAACTGATAATAGAACATAGTGAGGGTTGGGAAATCAAAGACAATGAGCACAAAGAATAATGGAATGAATGAATCTGAATAGAATACAATGCTTGTGCAGCAAACGCACTATGAAGTGAAAGGATATTGACCCTTGAATTCCCATGTCTTGAGGACCGGGGCAGAGAGTGTGTCGTACTTGGACGGATCTCAAAACGTAGCAAGGCAGCTTTCGAAGGTGTCTAGCAGCAGCAAATGCAACAATGGATGTTGGATCAATGTCAAACAGGCAGAAGACAGAGAGAAAACAGCAAACGCAGGTCTGAATGATGACATGGCAGCCTAGTGAAGTCAAAATGAAACTGCAAAACACAGTCAAAATGGCAGCAGCAGAATCAGTGTAAATGCAGCTAGATATCAGATTGCTAAGTGTTGACATCAGTAGCTGAGCTAGAAATGCAGCCTGATCAGCACCAAATAGTGGACAACAGCTGGAAAAGTGGTGGCAGCAGCAGTGGCCTGATGGACAGCAGTGGAATCAGGGCTAACTGAAGTTGCTAACAGCAAGACATGGCTAGACAGTAGGTGCCACTGGGTGGACAGCAGTTAGGGACAGCTCCTTGAGCATTCTTCAAATTGTGTTTATTGTGTGATGTGTTTTGTGTTTCTCTTTGTTTGCACTAGCATTTCCTTATTTAGGTCCAAGGAATTTGGCTATGACAACAAGTGCTGTTTTGGAAAGTCACCCATAAGCATACCAGTGATCATGTACATTCTGATGATCCGCCTAGATACTGCTATTTACATATTAAACAGAAGATGCCAAAGTCACCAACTTGCAATTAGCTGGGCATAAGTTGTGTTAGCACTAATCATGCACATCCTTAAAAGTGTACACATAGAACCTTCCATATAGGCAGTGACTGTAAAATGTAGTACTTAAAATTTGTGAATCTGAAACTCAATGAAGCTCCCACCTCAGTCGTTCAGGTTCAGAAAGATTTTAAACTTATGGCTTTCAGTAAGAATCTTAGTGTTTAGGTCTGTTATACGGATCTTCGAGGTATGGAGCTCTTGGTGACATTGTGTGTCTAGATTTCAATACTTGTGTCAAATAGCTAGAACAATGATTATCAGCTTTTCCATTCATGAGGACTGCTTAACTGTGTAGTCAACTGATACTTTTCAAGTTCAATTTTGAAAGGTGCGTTTGCTCTCCCTAATTTGTCCTGTTTGACATTTGCATGATTTGCTGGTTTGCAGATCTTCAATGGAGTTGTGGGTAAGCATCCTATGCACTGTTTTTGGGCGGTTTGTTTGAAATATATGCATCAAAACATCCATGTCATGTTGTAGGCATTGTCCGTTCACCCATTTCTGCCATGGTGCCTCAGATTGGATCCCGTCTCTATGTAACTTGGGCAATTCTATGGAGCTTTCCAGAGGTATGCATGTGAAGGCTGAGCTCTAACTAATAAGGTCATGTGGTTTGAACTATCAGAAAGGAAAAGGCTAAAGTTGTTTACCATTGAAATTTTGACCAGTTGATGTATTTAAACTGCCAATTATAAGGATGGATGTTTTGCTGATTGGGTAATCGTTTCACTTGTTTGAGACGGATCTACTATGCTGCTCTGAGTAAAGAGTATCTTATTTGTTTCTGGCTGGCATACAGACACAAACTCATCCACTTGTTAGCTCTCTTGTTTTGAGTTGGTCTATTACAGAGGTATACATTATCTGGTGCCTGTATATCATCTGGCTGGCAACTTTCATCCTTAGCTTTAATTACTGATTGTGTGCTGTATCCAATCTGATATCAGTTAATTCGGTATTCGTTCTTTGGAATGAGGGAGGCTTTTGGAATTACTCCTCGATGGTTGCAGTGGTTGAGGTAAATGGCCCTTTTTCGCCCAGCTGAAAATGAGGAACTATTGAAAGTAGGTAAGCAACAGTAACTGTAGGCTATGAAGTATGAAAGGATATCAGAGACTGGGTTAACATGGCAACTTTGAGGCAAATTGAAGATCTCAATCCAGTGAATTGTGATGCCTATGAGTTGATTGATGTATCATGGAGAGGTATTTGTCCTGATTCTTGCTTTTTAGCTGTACATGCTTGTATTGTCCTGGCTTGGGCATTATAGGGTTCTGATGTTTTATTTCTTGCTTTTTAATCCATGAAAGTCCATATGCTTAGTCATTGAGGTGGATGGTGTTCTGGTTGGATGTGGTCAAGCCTGGTTCTGTGTCTTTTGTTAATCGAAGTCTAACGTGCTATGCTACTTGCAGATATAGCACTTTCTTTGTTTTGTACCCAACTGGTATAACCAGTGAAGTAGGTCTTATTTATCTTGCACTTCCTTACATCAAGGTGATTCCCAGATATATTTACTCTCAATGTCTTTTTCCTTCATGCTATAGTATTGTGTCCTACTCTTGATGTGCAATTTCTGCTTGCTAATGTTACTGTTTGATTGTTAATACTACAGGTATCAGAGAAGTACTGTATCAGGATGCCTAACAAGATGAACTTTGCATTTGACAACTATTTTGCCACCCTTGCCACTCTGGCCATATACATCCCTGGTACTGAACATTGTTTCTTTTCTTGGTTCTTTCTTAGTTCTATGCCAGTATTGGAATAACTAGTTCTCTAATTACTCCACGGGACTATTGCAGGGAGCCCTTACATGTATACCTATATGATTGGGCAAAGAGGCAAAGCGTTGGGAAAGACAAAGAAAGAGTGATTTGAGATATTTAGACTAAATTTTCTATCACTAGGTGAGTGCTTAGCTGGCATTTTTATCAGTCTGCTGATGCAAAACACTGCAGGACCCAATGAAACCCATGAAAAGCAGAGTCTGGTTTTGGTTTATTCCCATATTTCTTGAGTATGGTTATCATTTGGTCAAATTGACTCAGATCCATATTTTTTGAGAATCTAGATTGATCAGATTTATCTGAGTGATGATCTATGCTTAAACAATTTAAAAAGGCAGTAGGCTTGCTTGGTGGCGTTTTTTTAGAGTTTTTTCCATGGCTGCAAGCTATTCTCAAATGGTCCATGTTTTACAACCCAGATAGCTTGATAATTGCACCTTATTCATGTGATTCAACTATAATTATGACATGGGAGAGAGCAGACAACTGATCATATTAGAGAATGTGTTAGGGCCTAAATGCCTTCCATGCATTTTACAGCCCAGATGCAAATGTGTGTCATGTGCTTTAGGCTCTGTAGAAATGGGGCGACCTACATTTGGTGCCTCAATGCATTTAGGCCATACTGAGGCCACATATGTCTGGAGGTTTCTGAGGCCGGTATGCATTTGGGCCTTAGCTTTATATGTGTTCATGTCGAGGTCTTGTGTTTTTTCTCATCTGCACATTGAGACAATATGTTTTGAAGCCTTTTGTTCGTAATGGCCTAATAAGTTGGGCCTGTAGAATACTCATAAAGAGGGGAAACAAAGAATTGCCTCTCATGCAAGAGTTGTTTAGCAGTCTGTAGCTATTCCACCACACATGGCTCAAGCCGACACACAAATGTAGGGGACGTTTTTGGATTGTTATTGCAGCATGTTTTTCAGTCATGGTATCCTTGTGGCACATTAAGAACATGTTGCTGATGGTGGGAAAACTGAAACAGTCCGACCAAGATATTTGCAACACAAATGGTTACGCCATTGATGAAGATAGTCAAATATCATAGCTTTATATAGGTATTCTTTGATCAGGATTTGGGTGTCTCTTGCCTTGACCTGGCTGGGAACTATGGGGTTATTGGATAAACCTTGCAACTGCATCTCTGGTTTGAACCCAGGCTCTGGCATGGACACAGAAGGGCAAGTACACCTACAACAATATCTTTGGAGAATACTGAATTGGTGGCTCAGGTCTTAACTGGCAGCCAATTTCCTGCATGTCCGCCCAAAAACTAAGGATTTGAGAGCATCTCACTTCAAGGCACCAGGATGTGACAGATGATCCGCAGTATGTCCTCTGCAATCACAGCTTGAATGGCCAGATATTCCATTCTGGAGGGCCAGAAGTCCCTTGCATTGGCATGTGCTTTGTTTCCTCCATTACTCTAGCTTGAAGGTGACAGATTGACTAGCTCTACTGCATCACAAAACCGTTGTTGCTTTAAGAGCTAAGGATGCATGAGGGCCGTTTTTGTGTTCAATCAAGCCAAAATACACAATAATTTATCTGATATCCATGCCTTTGATTTTACTTTCTCAACAACTTGTGTTTATTCTGGTCAAGAATGTCAAAAGTTGCATTTTTGCTTGTCAAGCCATCTTGATCTCACATGAGAACCAAATTTATTGTGTTTTTTGTGGCGAAGAGTGTTAAAAACTTTCGCTTGTCATCAAGCCTTAGCAGCATCACATGAACAGTTGCCCAGATTATTAAGCAAGCATTGCATCAATGCAGGAGTTTTCCCTTACATTTCCATGCAATTAATGGTGATGGTACACAAGTATGGTTGGAGAATGATTGAGCCCTGAGGATTGAATCATATGTGGCCCTATGTTTATAAGGAAAAAAGCAGGAAAATATATATCATAACAGCGAACTGCAGTAAACAGGGAAGTGGAGAAACAGCCTTATTTTTGCCGAAGTGTGATATTCTTATTTCTAAAAAGGTGAAGTATGTTTCCCCTTTACCATACAAGTTTGAATTTGCAGCCATACTCATTTGATTCTGACTGTTTCCACTAGTTTTCTTGTCAGTCTGTGTAAGCTAACACAAGGACAGATTTGCCTTTCACTGTTCTCAATATTTGCTCCAGATTTGGTGCATTTCAAGAATAGTGGCAGCATTGCATCAGGTCACAATACATGTTTGCTTGAATTTCAGGGTATAGACTTTCAGAATTCTTTGCATCTGTGGAATCATTAAGCAGATTGTTTCTTGACCATTTCATTTTGAGGACAAATTGTTAGATGAGAGGGCTGTCCATTCATCGGCCAGAAAGTCAAGTGCATGACAGCTTGCATTCTGAGCGTAGTCAAGGCAAAACAACAGCCTACTGGAGAAGATGGCACCAGAGAACCAAAGCAAGAATCTGGAGGAGGATGGCCAGAGTTTGGAAAACCATGGTGGTTCCCGAACTGACCTGTTGCTGTGGGAGGTGATTATAAATAAAATTTCCACCAAAGATAGGATCAGGAAGGCCATTCAGATTTCACCTGTGTCCTCTTTGTAAGGAGGACAATGTACCCGACCTGTTTTGGAGTTGCAGAAATGTAAGAAGCTTATGGAAGACAATAAAAGAACAGATTGACAAGGCAGGTTTCAATGCTAATGTCACTCAAGATCGCCCTTTTTGAAGACCAGAGGCATCTGAATGAGAAATCACTGAAGCTATGGAATGTGATCAAAGCTGTAGTGATTGAGTGGATGTAGAGGTTTAGGAATGACAAACTGTTTGGTAGGGGAAGCATGCTCTGACCTCTCTGAAGGAAGAGTGGTGCAAGTTGAGGAAGTTTTGGTTGTCTTAAAGTGTGCCAGGAATCTATATAGCACTTTCAAGGTAGCTGTTAAACATCTAAGCAAGTATTAGTTATAGCATTAGTTTTGACTTGGAGCTGCCCCCCCAGGCCGTTGCAAATATCTCTCAATCAGTGCATTTCCACTTTATTTTAAAAAAGGATAATTTGCAGTTTCAGTTAGTGTGTTCAACCACTCACTTGGTAAAGTAGGTTAGCTCCAGCTATAGAATGGTTGCACCAAGGTTGATGAACCAAGTGTTATACTTCCTGCAAGAAACAAGCATGACCATGGTATGTCAGATTAGGGAATATTCCAGACTAGATATGCCAACAATGGGATGGCCATCACCCCATCTACTTACATCTAGACATTTGGTATTTTTAAGCTAACTCACACATCACCTTTTGTGCAGCTTCCTTTACGAGGCATGAGCTGCATGTGCCGACTTTGATCTTGTCAAGATTGTGGGAGAGAAGGAAGGAGTCTCACTTGTAGCTTTCTTGCTTGCACAATGGGGGAATACACACAAAGGTGGAGGCTGAAAACAATTTTCCTCTTCTTAGTTGTGTAAGCCAAAAAGAAGTCTAGTACATAGAAATAGAAGAACCCTATATATGGGTCTCAAACCAAACTCAACTAACTAAGGTGGCATACTAACTGAGCCACGAACTAGAGTAGATAAGGATAGCTGTCATCTAGCTATTATTCATAGGCGGTGTATCAACCGCATCTGCAACTGACAAGTCGGTGACATAAATGCACAACGGTCACCCTGGCATATCACGAGTGGAGCTCGATATCTCAACATTCCCCCTCGAGCTCAATCCCAATTTCTGCACACCAAGCAGGTCTCTGAACTTGCGCAGCTTCTCTGCGCCCAATGCCTTCGTGAATATGTCAGCTACCTGATCCTCTGTGCTGACATAAACTAGATCAATAAGACCTAGTAAAACCCTCTCCCGCACATAGTGATAATGCACCTCAATGTGCTTTGTTCTAGCATGATAGACTGGGTTATTTGCCAAGTGTATATTACTCATGTTGTCACAATAAATGACAACTGGCCCATCTGTAGGCTGATCCATATCATAAAGTAGCTTATGCAACCAAGCTACCTCACATGCAGCCATTGCTGCGCCCCTGTACTCAGCCTCTGTGCTGGATAAGGCAGCTGTAGGCTGTTTCTTGCTGCTCCAAGTGACTGCAGCACTCCCAAAAGAGAACATATATCCACTGGTAGATCGTCTATCAGAAATGCTACCAGCCCAATCAGCATCAGTGTATCCATGCAACTGTATCTGAACCCCAGTCTCATAAAATAGTCCATACTGCAATGTGGACTTCACATATCTGAGTATGCGTCTAGCCACATCCAAATGCGGTTTTCTTGGAGCCTGCATAAACTGACTTACTAATCCAACAGCATAGCTCAAATCTGGCCTAGTAATAGTCATATAAATCAAACTTCCTACTATGCGTCTGTACATAGTAGAGTCTTCCAGAAGCTCACCTGCATCTGTGCTCAGCTTCACATTCTGCTCCAAAGGAACTGAAATAGGCTTACAGCTTGTCATCCCATATTTGGACAGCATGTCCAATCCATACTGCCTCTGCAAGAGCTGTATCCCACTTGGTGATCTAATCACCTCAATGCCCAAGAAATAACGCAGCTCTCCCAAATCCTTCATCTCAATTTTCTGCTTCAATAGCATTTTCACATGAAGGATATCTTCATCACTGTCACCTGTCATAATCAAATCATCAACATAAATGACAAGTAGCATAATACCTTTCTCTGTTTTTCTCACATAAAGTGAGAAATCTGCCTTGGAAATCTGAAAGCCAATAGTGACAAGATACTGTCCTATCTTGTCAGACCATGCTCTAGGTGCTTGCTTCAAGCCATACAATGCTTTCTTCAACCTGCAAACAAACTCAGGATGAACAGCATGCACATAACCTGGTGGCTGCTTCATATATACATCTTCTTACAAATCACCATGCAAGAAGGCATTCTTTACATCCATCTGATGTAAAGACCATTCCTTTGATGCAGCCATAGCAATGACTGCTCTTACGGTTGCCATCCTTGCAACCGGACTGAATGTTTCTTCATAGTCAATGCCATATGTTTGTGCATACCCCTTTACTACTAATCTTGCCTTGTATCTGTTCACAGAACCATCTGCATTGTGCTTCACCTTATAAACCCACTTACAGCCAATTGCATTCTTACCTTTAGGCAAAGGTACAAATTCCCATGTAGCATTTGCTTCCAAGGCATCCATTTCTTCATCCATGGCTTTCTCCCATTTTTCTTTTCCCATGGCTTGCTCAAAAGAAGTGGGTTCTGGTTCCTGTATCACTTTGACCATATATGCATAGTGAATGGCTGTAAATCCATTATATTTCAGCCTATCCACAGGATACCTAGCTCTCGTAGACCTGCGCAAAGTAGGTTCACTTCCATGTGCTCTCAAAACATCCCTGGTCTTCCTTACTCCAGGTGTAACAATAGAAGGAATACCCAACTCATCATCAATGCTCTGTTCTGAGCCACTGGATTCACCATCCACATAAGAGTGACCTGCATTCAAATCAAATATGGGCTGATCAACCTTCTCTTTTCCTTTTCGTGATACCTGCATACCACTATCTGCATTGCTTTGAGAAGATTCTCCTGATCTCAATCTGCCTGTCCATGGCGAAGAATGCGAACCACTGCTAGAGGACGCTCCAGGTCCACTAATATTTTGTGACTGCTGCTGTGAATTCTGTGCAGCATTATCATTTTGTGCATCTACATCATCAATCACATTTACTGGTTTATACCAGCTGCTCATCTCATCAAAAACAACATCTCTGCTCACTGTAAACTTACGAGTAGAAGGGTTATAGCATCTATACCCTTTTTGCTGCAGAGAGTAACTAATAAAGATGCACTTCTCAGCTTTTGGATCCAACTTGGATCTCAACTCATCTGGCACATGTACATAGGCAATGCAACAAAAAATTTTTAAATGAGAAATATCTGGTTTCCTACCAGTATACCTCTCCTCTGGAGTCATCCCATATATTGCTGCAGTGGGAGTCCTGTTCATTATGTAGACTGCTGTAGCAACTGCCTCAGCCCAATAAAAATCTGGCAGGTCTTTTTCATTGAGCATGGCACGAGATACCTCTCCAATATGCCTGTTTTTCCTTTCTGCAATTCCATTTTGTTGTGGGGTATGACTGCATGAATATTGCTGCTTTATGCCATGTTCCTGCAAGAACCTTGCAAACTCATTTGAGAGGTACTCTCCCCCTCCATCTGACCTTAGGCATTTTATTTGCAGGCCTGTTTCTTTTTCAACCATAGCTTTAAGAGTTTTGAAATGCTCAAAAACTTCACTTTTCTTTTTCATAAAATACACCCAAAATTTTCTGCTATAGTCATCAATAAAAGTGACAAAATAATGACAGCCTCTAAGAGATGCAGCTTTAGTAGTCCACACATCAGAGTGGATTAATTCCAATGGCTTCTTACTCTCTTGAACATGTCTAGGAAATGGTTTCCTTGCCTGTTTTCCAAATTGGCAGGTTTCACATACCCTATGCATTTCTGCAACCTTGAATTTAGGCAATCCTGCAACAATATTTTGGGCCTGCATTGATTTAAGTCGCTGTACATTAACATGACCAATGCGTTTATGCCAGATATCAATATCTGCAACTACACCGGTCCCATATACAAACATTGCTGCACTCAATTCAGGCATGTCTGCATCCAACGTAAACATTCTGCCCTTCTTCTTTTCCTTTGCTATCAAGCGACCTTTATTTTTCATATTCTCAACAAAGCATCCATGAGGATTAAATCTGACCTGCAAGCCCTGCTCAACCATTTGACCAACAGAAACCAGATTCTTGGTGATATTCGGGACATGAAATACATCGGACATGTATTTCTTTTTCCCATCCTGCATAGACAAAGGAATTTTTCCAATCTGCATAATAGGATGTGCAGTATCATCACTAGTCTCCACAAATCCTGGTTTTTCCATTTTCCTTGCATCCTCCATCCATTCTCCATGACCTGTCATGTGGTTTGATGCACCTGAGTCAACATACCAACATCGTTGCTTTCTTTTGCACTTGTCACAGAATTGTTCATGTGCTGCACCATAAACAAATGCTCATTTTTGTCATCACCCTGTCTACTAGAAGATGCATAATTCCCTTGTTGCAATTTCCCATTCATGATGTCATTCTGCTTTTTTATAGCAGTCTTTAGTCATATGACCCATTTTACCACAGTAGTAGCATTCAACATTGCTGTTTGCATTTTGGCCTCTTTGCCATCCACTACGACCTCTTTGGCTCCCCCTGCCTCTAGAGTTACCACGTCCTCCTCCATAGGACTGGTTTTCTTGAGTTTGCTGCATATTCTGATTTCTACCACGGCCTCCAAATCGGCCTCCTCTACCTCTGCCTCTACCTCTTCCAGCATTTGAGTAGAAGACAGCTTCTTTTGAAGTTCCTCGTGAAGAAGATGCACCACCATTTCTCTGCTCCTCAGAAATTAGAAGAGCAATCAACTCCTCAAAATCAAGAAATCTTTCACGGACGGAAATGGATGTTCGGAACTGTGCATAATCCTTTCCTAGACCATTCAAGGTCACAGAAACTAAATCATCATCTTCCACTGGCGACCCAATGGAAGCAAGTGCATCTGCAATCTTCTTCACCTTCATGTGGTAGTCATTGATGCTCATATTTTCTCTTTGCACATTATGCAACTCTTGCTTGAGCTGCATTTTCTTGGCTTGCGTATTTGTGCTATACATTTTTGACAAAGTATCCCATGCCTCCTTTGGCGTACTTGCATCCTGAATATGCACAATCATAGAGTCTGAAATACTGATAGACAGCCAGTACATAACTTTCCTGGCTCTCTCATGCCATGCTTTGAATGCCTGCATTTGCTGTTGATTGGGAACATCAGGAAGAACTGGTTCTTTTTCATTTCCTGCAACAAATTCCCAATATCCTTTTCCCATAAGGAAATTCGTCATTCTAAACTTCCATGCTTGGAAGTTGTTCTTGTCAAGCTTTTCAGTTACAATCTGTGAAAGAGAATCAGACGCCATTACAAAACACTGCAAAAAATTCTGTCACTGCAAATAACACAACTTCAGCCTCACAAGGGCTAATCTGCAAAACTGACGAAAGTGGTATTTGACCACACAGTCACTTCCTAGTGACGATTTTGCATCAACAGGCAACAGGGATGATTCTGTAACTCCCAATGTCTCTGCGCACAGGTATACAATGCAATTTCTACAGTAACTTTTTACCGACCTGTAGAACAGTGGTCGCACAGCATAAAACTGAGCCTTTTCCTGAGTGCGTGCAGAAACTTGCGCCTCCAAAACAGGCCCCGAAATGGCCTCAAATAAAAAAAACAGGGTCGCCAAGGGCTAAAGCCATTTCCTGCAGCATATACTGCCCTCTTGCTTCACCGCGAAGGGCGTCTGAACCTGAGATGCACTCTTGCAATTTCCGGCTGTGCTACCTGCAGAGATCTGCTCCCAAAACAGAAAATGAAAGCAACACTGCTCCTCTTACCTAGAACACCGCGAGCTTGGCTTGCTTTCTTGAGCTCCTTACCACGAACAAGGCTCTGATACCATGTCAAGATTGTGGGAGAGAAGGAAGGAGTCTCACTTGTAGCTTTCTTGCTTGCACAATGGGGGAATACACACAAAGGTGGAGGCTGAAAACAGTTTTCCTCTTCTTAGTTGTGTAAGCCAAAAAGAAGTCTAGTACATAGAAATAGAAGAACCCTATATATGGGTCTCAAACCAAACTCAACTAACTAAGGTGGCATACTAACTGAGCCACGAACTAGAGTAGATAAGGATAGCTGTCATCTAGCTATTATTCATAGGCGGTGTACCAACCGCATCTGCAACTGACAAGTCAGTGACATAAATGCACAACGGTCACCCTGGCATATCACGAGTGGAGCTCGATATCTCAACAGATCTTGCGCCCTTCCTCCGATTGTGCAAAACTTCAACATTCTCAGCTTGTTCTTGCCACCACCTAGTTTCTGAGCATATTGTCTCACTATCTAGGTTCTCAGCCTATTCTCTGCCAGGTATTCATCACAGCCATCTCTGTTTCTTATTCCTGGCCATTTTCCATCCCCATCCTAAATCCCATCCCTTAGTACGATTAAACTAAACATTCATACTCAGCATTGTAAGGAAACTCTCTTTAGCTCCAGCAAGCCCACCTTTGTTGAGAATATTGTGCACACACGACTTTTCAGAGACCTAAAACATATTCACTACTGCTTACAATAGCCAAAATGCCTTTGGATGCTGTTTGCTGCTTTGACAACATTTCAAAAACCATGTTGTGTCTGCCATAAGACAATGGGGACTGTGCAAATGCATAACCAGCCTAACAGATATATGAATAAAGCACTGCAAGTGAAGCAGCTACGATCTTAACCGTGAGTATCTGCTGCTTCTCCAGCAACATATCTGGATCAACAGTTCATATGATTTGCACATGAAATTTTATGAATCTGGGACTCAAAAAGTATGTAATGATTACCCGTATACAGAACTGGTGTGCTGAGATGCGTTTCAGTCTTTGGATACAGATAATATTGGACCAGATTTGTTTTGCACTAATTAGCACCCAATGAGGCAGTACTGCATTCACTCACATGCAGAATGTTGGTTCTGACTGGCATGCATAGGTACTCTGATGTATCTGTACCTCAAAATAAAGCAATATCCAACAAGGTTACTCTCTTGTCTCCAAATGGCACCATTCTTGAAGTTACCATAAACGAGCTTTGGATAGGAACTACCCAGCCACCTAACTTGAGGTAGATCATCCAAACACAGTACGTTTCCAGCTATGGGCATGTGAGATGTTCCAAACGTTTGCACAAAACAGTCAACAAATAATTCATTGCTACAAAACCTCCAAAAGGGCTGCAGTTTGGGCAAACTGCAGAATAGCCAGATGTCCTCATGGTCTACATTGCATGATAGTGCACTTGAAGCCTGTAGAGAGAATAGGCATAAAGGTCATAATGGGAAAACTTGGCTCCCCCCATTGCAAACTGTATTTTCAAATGGCAAAGGGTACATTTAGCTTGAGCATGCAATATGAAGTATGACCCCACCTAATCAAAAATTAAAATTAAAATTATGGATTTTGGAGGGAAGGAAAAAGTGATTTCTACCAACCAACAAAGATGACCCAGCCATGGCATGTGCTAGTAGGGTAGAGATGAGCTAGCTACTTAGATCATGATAGTTCAAAAGAAAGGGCTTAAGGAGGGAGATAGTTTATAAATGCTTATAGATTGGCTAAGGTACTCAAAAGGAAGGAACATTTGCGCACCTTGTGCTCCCTCACACATTCAAGGCAATTGGCCTCTCCTTTTTGAGTATTCTATACTCTTTTGAGGGCCATTCTCACATTAGCATTGTTTGTGTGCACTAGTGTTTCACAAAAACACGTTTGACAATAGATACAAAAATCCTTGCATTAAAAATTTGATGGGGATTTTCTATGCATTGTGCTTTTGGTTTCAAGAAACAAAAGGACGTGCGTGCTTAAAGTACATCCATAACTATGAAAGGTATACGTGCACATTGAGAGAAGCGTAGTCCACTTTAATAACATGCTCACTAAGAAGTTTATATAGTGGCAATAATAATATTCTCTTATTTTATGTTTTTTTTTTAAAAGTGAGATTTTAGGATGCTAAGACTCCCCATATGAATGAGACAAATGACAATTGGTCCATCCTTGGGATTAAAACCAGTTGAAACACACAATATACTGGCATAAACCAACAAACCCTTCAAGTAGTTGACACTCCTACATTCTATGTTGTTTGGACAAAGTGGAACACATTTTTTAAAGTGTAAATACACATACACACATGTACATATTGAACCGGTCTTCCTTTTTGGATAGGATGGTAATGACCTGATTAGTCAATAATAATGATAGGTAAATAATCACATTAAAATTGAAATGCATGATTTATCACTTAATCTTGGAGAATGGATGGCGTGTAGATCTTAAAATTGGTGTTCCTTTTGCGGTATTTCTTTAACTTGTATTGTGATTTAGATGGAATATATTGAGATTTCTTGAATTTCCTTTGCTCTCTAATTGTCTCTTACTGTCAAAAATAACCAACAAGCCTTCAAATCAATTTTCCCTTGGTTTGCTTGGGGATTGGCCTTCAACTATGTCCCTTGGGTGATAGATTTAGCCTCAAATATCTACTTGCTAAATGGCCACTTGAATCTCTTGAAATTGCCCCGATTTTTGTGATTGGAATTCAAGTCTCTATGCCTTAATTTTGAGCTTCTTGAGGGGATTGTCAAATCTTAATTTTTGCTGTAAATTAGGATTTGGGATGGATAATTTTGTGGGAAATTATTGAGAAAGAATAGGGATAGGCTAGAGGATGAGATAGAATGCTAAGGAGAGAAAAAAATAATTTTTGTGGTGGAAAATTGGAGAAAATTTGTTTCTCCCCTATTTAGACAGTTGTGGACATGAATAACCAATACCTTCCAAAACTTTTGCCATCTAGAGTTAGATGCTGTCGTTTGTATCCATAGGGACTTAGGCTATAGTTCCTTGGTGCAAAAGCCTTTCCTGGTGGTTACAAATGGTCTGTAATAGTAGGTGACATGATCATAGTCACTCTTCAGTATTTGCGGAGTGCAAAATGTAATTTTCTTTCTCGTATCCTCCAAAATCATTTTTTCCACTTACATCGGCAAGTTTTGCCAAGTAACCTTTCAAAAATAATTTTCAACATTATTAAATATTTTTTAGAATTTTAATTTTAAAATTAAATAAAAATTTATTTATAACTAAAAAAACTAGCCAACAATTAAATTGGCTAGGTCAGTTTATCACCCAAATGATCCAAAGCACTTATTAGCCTAAATACCACTAGCACTTATGACTAATTAGATGGTTTAGGCTAAATTCTAATACTAGGTACCACCTTGTACCTATCTAATATAACTTGTTACAACCTTTGTCGTTAACACTCTCATTGATATTTTGAGGTCCCAAGTTTTACCTCGTGAAATAACTAACATGCACCTCAAATGTGCAGTTCACATCTACACATTTGATTAACTCTATAAACAAATGCTAAGAAAAGCATCAAAATTTCAGTCATCACATGGGCTGGCAAATAATATTGCAACTCCTCACAGTATATTGCTCTAGTGTAACCATGTGAATCAAAAGGGTCAAATATATATGGGAGGGTGGATTTAAGTCAAGATGAATATAATAAAAAGCAAAAAGAAGTCTACTAAATTGTAGTATTGATTGAGGATTGAACAATGACTAATATATCAAAACGTTGAGAGTACATGACGTCAAATGGCAAAGACATGCATGCAAAGAAGAATATACTTCAATCTCTCTTGAATCCAAAACAAAGTGCCATAAGCAAAATGAATAGTTCGTAAAGAGGTACACATGTGATTAGGATTGCAAATGACATGAGGAAATGCAAAGACTCACTTATCTCAGAAATAGGTGCATACAAACAATGAATATTAGCATTAAGATAATTAATAGCTAGTTAATGACCATAATTAGTGCGCACGCACGCACACACACACACACACACACACACACATAGAGCTATATGTAAAGCTTTGTCATCTCCATCACTTGCAATTGTATGTTATCTCATTTAGCAAAGCACCATCCTCCTCCATTCAACACACTTTTACAACATACCTAGAGCTCCTATTTGTGATTTGTAGCCTACAACACAGCAAAGCTACCATTTTGCTAAGAAGCCCTTTCTTGAAGCTGCTATTTTTTAAAGCATAGCAAAGCTTCCATTTTTTAAAGTTTGCCAAAGCTAACATTAGCAAAACTTTTCATTTTTTCAAGCTCCATTTTTCAAAGCTTAGCAAAACAACAATTCACACAAAGGGCCACTTTATAGGTACTTATACAATTCAATCCCTACTGTGATTCTTGTCATTGTCAAGCATCCCACACCACTATCAAAAATCCAAAACTTAGTGTTAAAATCTATCACATGGTCCATTTAATGCCTCAAATCTTCAATGGGAGGCTCATACCAATCTATAATCAAAATTTGAGGTTAAAAACATTACATATATTCAATGGGATCAGTTGGATGATTTTATATGCAATGAGTCTTAAGAAAGGATGCACCACCTAGCTTTCGCAACAAGCAATGGAAATTGAAGGTTGTATAAGCAAGCTATTACGTCTAATGGCAGAGAGTCATACATAGGTCATTGGGTCTTTTCCCAACGAGTACTTTGTGCAATGCTATGAATGCTCTACGTTATTGTGTACGTGTTGGTGCAACTTTGACCCCATTGATACTCTTGATAAATCACCATCAATGAAGGCCCAAAAACAAGCCCACCAAACAAAGGCTTGAGTCCCAAACCCATTTTGTGGTTGCACAATTGTATCTTTGCCCTAAAATTTGTCATTTGAATTATGTTTAATACAAACATGTCAATACAAAATGAAATGTGTGTCATGGTGCATTACACACTGAACAATCCAATGTAAGGATGGCATTTGCACTGTGGTTGTCAATGAAGATTGAGGATGCAATTGTGGATTTGCGACATGCTTCACAAAGGGTTCACCCCATAATAGGACTTGCAACATCACATATACAATCACATATACAAAGTGGAGAGGGGTGCCAAACATGGTAGCTTGGAGACCACAAGAGATACTTTTCTCACAATGCTTGATCTTTTGGATATTTTAAGCAAGTTAGAAACCATCACCTTGCAAATAGACCAAGATGATGCACACATCATGTGCAATTGGGTCCTTGCCAATGAGAGCCCAATTTTTAAAGCAAATCTTTAATGAGGCAAAAGGGTGTGCATTTGTGCTTTGTGTGTAAACCCACTAGCAAGTAGAGATGGCAAAAACACATGGGGATGATGGATTGCTGGCAATGGATTCCACCTTTGGCACCAATAAATATAAGGTGATATATTGCAATTGTTGTATGCAATGAAACAAATTTCAATAATGTTAACTAAAATGATCTTTTGCAGTTTCATCTATACACAATTTGGTGTTTGAATCTCATTGTAATGGTGTTCCTATTTCTAGGGTCATTACATCTTCAAGCACCATGGCTGACATTTGAGTGTGCTTGGTGGCCTTTCGGGATCTATTGTTTGATGCAAAAAAGTCATGGCAACCTAATGGGGTTATGGTTGATGATGACCATGCAAAAATATAAGCTATGAAGTAAGCCATCAATAGAATCATTTCTCCACATTAATTGTTATGTTGTGGCCATCTATAGAATCATTCCTCCATAAGCAAAGGTGTCAAAGTTGTAGCTATCGCATTCACTTAGGAGCTTCTAGCTTGTTGAGGATGGCTTTAAAATTTTGCTAGCAAGGGCATGGCCATTCTTTGAGCTAGGTTGCCACAATCATAAGTTTTGAGGTGAAAAGCATGATTGGTGAAGTTCCCCTATTTTCTGAAGCCTCCTAAAAAGTTAAAGGCAACAATGCAAGGTAAATTAGACAAAGCATGTGAGGACGAAGTAGCAAGTAAGCTTTCAAGTTGATTACCTATTTCAAGAATAAGCCACGATGGATGTTGGACTGCCATATATATATATATATATATACATACATACATACATACATACATACATACATACATACATACATACATACATACATACATACATACATACATACATACATACATACATACATATGTATGTATGTATGTATGTATGTATGTATGTATGTATGTATGTATATATACATATATACATACATATATATATACATATACATATATATATATATACATATATACATACATATATATATACATATACATACATATATATATATATACATACATATATATACATATACATACATATATATATATACATACATATATATATATATACATACATATATATATATATACATACATATATATATATATATATATATATATACATACATATATATATATATATATACATACATATATATATATATATACATACATATATATATATATATAGAGAGAGAGAGAGAATGTGTGAGAGAGAGAGAGAGAAAGGACACTTCCAAAAGGGCATTTTGGGAGGCCATGACATGCACTCCCATGGCCATGGGGATGCATATCCCTCTTCCCTTGGTCAATGGTTTGAAATGTATCCTAAGCCTTCTAGTTGTGCATGGAAGGAATGAAACATACAACTTAGAATCATGTAAGAGTGGAGTACAAATATGATAAGGGTGCACGAAATTCTTAAGATTAACAAGCACAAATTGAAATACATTTTCTTTAAATGGATCAGAGCATGAAGTTTCTTAAAGCATAGGATTGAGTGGGAACCGTGCAATGCATAAGCACAATCTAACGTATAACCACTGTATGTCCATGATGCTTTTGTCATATAATTTTGAGACCTTAAAAATGGAAAATGTTCTTTTAGTGAAGGGAATTTGGCAAGTTCTAGCTATTGATCATTGTAGCTTAGAAAATGCTTATAGTTTAAGAGATACTTATGTAGTGGTAAAGAAGACATTAGTTCCAATCAATGTTGCAAGCACAAAGGCCATGTTGTGTATGCATATAAGTGTAAGAAGTTGGTGTTTGATGGATTCATGCTTGATGTAGCTATGATATCATTGAACCAAATGGCTTGTATTTATCATATTTACATGATCTTTGAGAGGGTGTAATACCATAAGAGAATTGAGTTGCATTATGCTAGGGTGGGAGTAGGACGTTAAATTAAAAAAAGAGCTGAACACATCTCCTACTTCTAATGATGAAGAGAGTGCTTTTCTGCAAGAAGAGATCAACCGTAAGAACTTGGATACCTCTCATGCGTCGCATGATTTGATTGTTAGAGGCAAAGATGGTAATGGCAAGAATGACCGTGGGAATGGCCATGGCAGAGACTCGCAGAAGTCTAGGTCTAAGTCACGCAGCAAGTCTCGTGGGAGAAATGCTAATGTGACATGCCACCATTGCGGCAAAAAGGGTCATATACGGCCACAATGTCATGAGTTGCGCAATGAGAAGCGCAAAGAGAAGGGAAAAGACAAAGTACAAGAAAAGTTCTCTGATTGCAGCATGGGACCTGCGAAATCTAGTGTGAAAATCAAAGAAATAAATGTCATGCAGACTGATGACTCCGATGGGGAGTACATACTAGCAGCTAGTTCTTGTGATGCTAAGCTGTTGATTGAGGTTCACTCTATGTATGTGCAATGCTAGCTTCTGGATTTTGGTGCTTCATTTCATGTTACACCATGCCGTGAGTGGTCCCATTCTTGCCACACTATCTCTGGTTCAGTTTGCCAAGGTGATGGCAGGTCACTTGCTATTGTTGGCATTGGAGATGCACGGTTGTAGTTCTCTATTGGCAGTATTTTTCTATTACATGATGTACATCAAGTACATGTGATTACACGCAGTCTTATGTTTGTAGGGCAGCTTGATGGTGCTGGGTTTCATGTCTCTTTTGGGGATTCTGCCTAGAAGATCACACGTGGCAGACTTGTGCTTGCTAGAGGTGCCAAGGTTGGCAGCCTCTATCCTCTTGTAGTTGATAGATCCTCTATTGATCATGTTTTGTTAGTGGGTTCCATCCCACATGTATCTCTTTGGCATGCTCGTTTGGGTGACATATCCTTGAAAGGAAATGAAAATGCTTTGAAGTACTTATCGCCCCTTGACTATGCATATTTTGATTCATGTAATCATTGTCTTTATGTGGCAGACAGACTAGGAATACACATAAGAAATCTGGTAGGACATGCATGAGTGAGCCCTTTGGCATTGGTACATTTGGATGTCTGTGGGTCCATGCCCTGTCAGTCTATGGGTGGTGCAAAGTATTTTGTGACATTTATTGACAATTTTTCACATAAAGTCTGGGCTTATCCCATTAAGCTTAAGTCATATGTCTTGGCTGTGTTTCAAAGATGGCTTACATTGGTCGAGAACTAGACTGGGCATAGGCTTAAATGCCTTAGGACCGACAATGGAGGAGAATACATGTCACGTGCCTTTGAGCAGCTATGTGACGAAAGGGGTATTAAGCATCAATTGACCGCCCCCTATACCTCACCCTAGAATGGTTTGGCTGAGCGGATGAATAGAACCATCCAGGAGCGTGTACGCAGTATGCTTAGCCATGTAGGCCTACCACAGAGTTTTTGGGCTAAGGCAGTCAGTATATCTGTGCGTATCATAAATAGAATCACCTTCCAGTGGTTTGGAATTCCAGGTTGCAGAGGAGGTATGGATGGCCGCATCTACATGTCTTTGGATGTGAAGCATTCTGCCATGTGCCCAAGGAGAAGCGTAGTAAGTTGGATCCTAAAAGTGTTAAATGCATTATCCTTGGCTATGGAGATGCACGCGAGATGGGTTATCGCCTTTGGGATATGCAGGAACGGAAAGTCAATCCGCAGTCATGATGTAGTCTTCCATAAATACAAGATGCATAGGTAGCTTGAGAGGGTGGTAGAGATATGCAAGGTTATATTCCAAGAGGAGCTACGTGCTCCTGCACAGCCAGTTGGACAGCCTGTAGCAATAGTTGGTACACATGGCCAAGGTGTTGGATAGGATGTTGGATATGCAGCAGAGCCTACAATGTGATGATCTACTAGAGATAGACGTCCGCCTGATAGATTTGAGCCCTCAATGCATTATGTCTTGGTTATAGATGCAGGAGAGCCTCTCATCTATGATGAAGCTATACGCAGGGGTGACAGTCACTCTTGGGAGAGGGCTATGCAGTCTGAGATGGACTCCTTACATTAGAATATGACTTGGGATTTGGTTGCATTACCTAAGAGCAAGAAGGCTTTGCCGTGAAAATGGGTGTACAAGTTGAAAAGTATACTTGGAAACCCCAAGCCGGCTTATAAGGCAAGACTTGTTGCTAAGGGTTTTAAACAGGAGCATGGTGTTGAGTTTGATAAAGTCTTTTCTCCTATGGTCAAGATGACCACCCTACTCTTGGTTTTGGCCTTAGTCACGTAGCTTGACTTGGACATGTATTAGATGGATATCAAGAATGCATTCTTGCATGGGGATTCGCATGATGAGATTTACATGGAGCAGTCTAAGGGCTTTGCAGAACCTGGTAGGGAGCACTTAGTGTGCAAGTTGAAGAAAAGTTTTTATGGCTTGAAGCAAGAACCTAGGGAAGGAGTGGTATTATAAGTTTGATGCCTTTATGCAGTCACAAGGCTACAACATGAGTGCTATGGATCCGTGTCTTTACAAGAAGAAAGCCCGTGATGGATCATTGCTTATTTTGGTACTTTATGTGGATGATATGCTAATAGCAAGGAAAGCTCATGATGAGCTAGATGCTCTTAAATCTCAGCTGAAGAAGAGCTTTGAGATGAAGGATTTGGGACATGCCTCTCACATTCTTGGTATGTGCATTAAGTGCGACAAGCATTAGGGACTATTCTACCTCTCACAGAAGGAGTACATTCATAAAGTCCTTGAACGTTTCTGCATGCAGGACGTGAAGCCTATTGTCTATCCATTACCTTTTTATGTGAAGGTCTCACAGGCCGATTGTTCACACACAGATGAGCAGAGGGCCGAGATTGCCAAGATCCCTTATGCATCAGCCGTGGGTAGTTTGATGTAGGCCATGATAGCCACTTGACTAGATATTGCCTTTGTAGTTGGTGTTGTGGCACACTCATGAGGTACCCGAAGGGTACAATGGATATGTGTATTTGCTATGGCAGCCAGGATACAGGAGTTGTGGGGTACACAGACTCCAATTATGCACGACATGTAGATAGTAGGAAGTCCACTTCTGGCTATGTATTCACCTATGCTGGAGGTGCTGTCTCTTGGATGTCCAGGGTTCAAAAGTATATGGCTCTATCTACCACTAAGGCCGAGTATGTTGCAGCCACTGAGGCCTGCAAGAAGGCCATATGGTCAGGCCGTTTGGTTCATGACCTTGGGATTGATACTATACCTATGTTGCATTCAAATTCTATGAGTGCTATTCAGCTAGCCAAGAATCCGGTCTTCCATGTGAAGAGGAAACACATTGAAGTGAGGTATCACTTTATACATGGGGTCATGGAGGACAGGTCTGTTGACCTTGTCAAGATCTCCACTGACAAAAATCTTACAGATCTGCTCACAAAAAGCCTCACCACTGAGTGCTTTGCCTTCCTCAAGAGATTGATGGGCATTGGATGAGATGACGTTTTTTCTCATCCTGTTGTACATATGTAAATTGTACTATCTTTTCTTTCTTCTTTTCACTCCTCACTGGGATAGATTCGCCTTTAAGTGGGAGGTTGTTGGGGGTAAAGGCGCCTCTGTCTAGCCGTCCGTGTATTACTACACCAATAGTACCCACCATTGCACACTGCAGGTAGCGGGCACCCAACACCGTCACTTTATTCTTTATTCTTTTAGTGATAGTTTGAATAAAGGAAGGCCCGGTCACACATTGTGGCTGTTGAAGTTTCCATTTTGTGTCTCTCTCTTTCTTGCTCTTGCTCTAGCCCTTCCAAGCAAGCTTCGATCCTTCTCACCTGGGTAAAGGCGCCTCCGCCTAGCCGCCTTTGTATTACTACACTGACAATACCCGCCATTGCACACTACAAGTGGCGGGCGCTCGTCACTGTCACTTTATTCTTTATTCTTTTAGTGACAGTTTGAATAAAGAAAGGCTCGGTCACACATTGTAATTGTTGGAGTTTCCATTTTGTGTCTCTCTCTTTCTTGCTCTTGCTCTCCCACCATAGCTCTTCTAAGTAAGCTTCAATCCTTCTCACCTTTCAAAGACTTGGTAAGTATGTGCCACTTTCAATGGACAAATTACCTTAGAGGTGGGTTGATCCTCAAGAGAGGCTATGAAGATGTTTGGTTAATCTCTCTCTCTCTCTCTCTCTCTCTCTCTCTCTCTCTCTCTCTCTCTCTCTCTCTCTCTCTCTCTCTCTCTCTCTGCGAATCAATAATGCATCTCACTTTATTTTAATGAAACACTACTAGCATATATGATCAAAATGAACATCTATGATCACAATACAATGAAAGACTCATAGCATCTACAATCACAATCCAAGACTATAAGGCGTATAATCATGATGAATGTCTCTCCCTAAGGCTAATGTAGATTAGGTGAAGGTGTAAGTGAAACATCTACTCTACAAAACATGAAAATATATGTGTGGTCAAACAAGTCATATATTGTATAGAGATATAAAATTGCCCCTATCATAGATAAGTGGATCCAATAGATTTAGATGTAGCGTTAGACCCACGGGAATGAGAGTCTGATAGGGAGTTTGAGCTATCATCACTTGATCTCCTCCTTTGCTCTCCATCACCATCTATCCTCTACTCTCTAGCTACCTCATCTAGAGTAGGGTATGGTGGGATCAAAATAGTTGCCTTTACTAATGGGGATGAATCACATAGGCCAAGGTAGCCATGTTGTGAGCATATGCAATCTCTTGCATTGTGTATGGATGATCAAGATTCTTTGTCTATTTTATAAAGGATTTCGAGTGCACACTATTACTGAGTAAATTAATAAAAGATCAATAACCAAATTGCTTTAAGAAAGAATATACATTCAATTACATATATTGCAATAAGGAATTAGGCTTACTTACAAATGTGTTGAAGGCACTCGATTGCCATATTTTCTTATACTAGAAATATTTTCTTTGAGTATATCTTGTCTTTAAGTTTCTCCAAGTAGCTTCACTGATGTCTACTGGATAATGGGCATGTGGATGCTTTGTTATTGCCATTTTAAATAAGGCACCAATATCATATAAAGTAAACTATTAGATTTTTTAAAAAATGTATTTCAAATGATTGTGTACGTGATTATGCAAAAAAGAAAGAATTGTTTATTAAAATATTGTGTAGCTAATTGAGGGAAAAAATAGTAAATTGTTTTTCAGAAGATCGAGTTGATGACCTCTACAAATTTTCTTACCTTTACATACATCCAATATTGGAATGCATTTAACATGCTACTGATGAGAAATTGAATCGAGTCAATGAGCTAGAATTTGAGTGCAACCACAAGCGGCCATGTTTCCTATGTCATCCTAAATACAAGCGTCTAAAGAGTCATCTAGGACATATTGTTGGTAACTATGTTTTTAGGTGGGAAATTAAAAGTGCACCTACAAGATGCAACAAAAAATGAGTGCAAAATATATACTCTCTTATAAACATTGATGATATATGCATGTACAACATAGTTATGCCATGAAATGTGTACATATTATTCACTACATGCATATCGATTGCAATTTTGTAGGTTCCCTTATCCATTTGTTGAAGTATTCTTGCACTTGCATCCATCTCTAATGTACACAAGCCTTTACCCTAATCCACTTGATGATGTTATATCGGAAGCACCTCATAGTTTTTCTAGAGGATGAATCACTCGATGCCAATTAGTGAGATTCATCAGAGAGGTTGCTAAGCTAGGTTATAATACCTTGGGAGATTCAAAGATCTCCTCTAGACTTTTCTCTTGAGATGAGTGGAGACTTCCCTGTACTAAATCCATTATGAAGATACTTATGATTGTAGATAAGCATGGATTTGGCTATTCAAACCCCTTCCAAACAATTTTATCGAGTCCACTCATTAATGAGTGTGATGTATTATAGTGCCCTTTGCTCTTTATGGTGCAGGTCATGACGTGTGTTGCACAAGATTTGTGTGCCCCTCTAAAAAGCATTTTGATGCCCAAGGGCTTTTGTGGATCCACTTATGGATATACTCATTGGACGAAGTTAAGTTAGTATTTAATCATATGGAAACATATGGGATGTGGTCGAGTGCTACTTCTATACATGAAATCATATGTGGGAAGGAGAAATCATGTGCTAATTATAGATACATAGATGGTTGTCCTTGTAAAAAATGAAAAATTTTCAAGAGTGATGAATAGTAACATGAGATAGCCACAAATTATACAAGTAATTTGTATTTTTGAGGAGTGACATATGTAGCCCCATACATGCCACTCTTGCTGTAGCTGTGCCTGCAGCAGCCTCAAGAGCCAGTAGGCGTGGCTGACTCCTGTTTCAAACAATGTCTGCGCAACAAAATGAGAATGACTACAGTGTCACACTCACTTCCAAGCACCATCTCACCATCGATTTCATCAATCCAGGAAGTAGTGCATGCCACATCATCTGCATGATACTCTGCCAGGAGGCTTGGATCGTAAATTGTAATCCAAGCTACTATCAAAGCCATATCTACAATCAAGCTTTGATAAAGAAGAAAGAGCCACTCTCCAAAAAACCTTGTAGTTGTCCCCTCATGTGGTTTGAAAACCAAGACTGGAAATAAGAGCTCTACGCCAAAATAAGGGCAATGTCGAAACTTCTTGATTGTATGAGGCATCACATGACTCTCTACAAATCTATCAGATGATATAGAAAGCATTGGAGCTCGAATTTTGGAACACTTAGAACAATCCACTCCATCGCCGCTTAAGCTTGCCTAGTAGCTTGCCCATATGGGTATTGGAAACTAGTATTACTTGATCCTCTTGAAAAGACATTTCTTAGAAAATCAATAGGTTTGATATTTCCGCCAAAGTTAGAGCTTCGATTGCAAGTATTAGGACAAGGGTCCTAAGTGGACACAATCCATAGTTGGCTGTATCATTAGTAGTAGGAAATGGATCACTATGCTAAGGCATTGATGAGGTTAAGGGGTCAAGCGATAGCCTATATTAGGGCACGAGGGTATATGGATCAAAGGGTCAAAGGATATGTAGTCAGTGTGCATAGATGCACTAAGAGTTGGAGTCTGAAAATAGTCCATGGATCTTCCTAAAGAATGTGGTGCTAAAAGAGGCTATCATCTTGAGTGGCTATATTAGGAGGTTAAGCGAGCTTTTCCTAGCTTCTATGCTCATTGAAGGTAAGGCATCCACAAGTGTTTTATAGTGGTATCAGAGTGAGGTTGCAGTGAAAGATCCATGGAGTTTGTGACACTGCGGCAATGGATCAGCCCCATAACTGCCGCACGATTGTCGGACTGTGCACTGGCAACCAAGGCATAGACCTTGGGATACTTGGCAAAGCGGCTATGAAGGCTTCATTCGCTTGAAGAAAAAACTTCCTGGAGATACATCTCACTATTGTCTATACCCAAGTATGCTTAATTGCAAGGCAACTAACTATCAAGTTAAGCCTTGGAGTTGTTCCAAATAATGAAGGAAGTTTTCAAAAGCTTGCTTGGGAGGAGATAAAAAGCTTTTCAAGGACCTTTCAACTACCTCTTGGAATACAACACATGTGGAGTTCTACCACATCACTCTTGTAATTTTGTGAATACATTAAGGGTAAGTGGTAATTTTTTTCTTTTAGTTTCAAGCATCACACCATGTCCTCACCTTCACATTCACTACATGATGAGCCTATAAACATACAACGAGGATAAAACCATGAATGATTCAGATGGTTTACATACATTTGAACTAATGGAAAAGGGAGAATTTGGTGCTTTAGTGGCTTGCATAGTGGCATTAGAGAAAAAATTTACTACTCTCAATGAAAAAAACAAGCTTCAGGCATTGTGGGTATGACTCTTGAAGACAAAGTTACTCCTAGTGGTACTCTGCCCCAATAGGGCTATCTCTCAAGGTGACGAGGGCTCTAGCTCTCTCGGTACACATGAGGTTAATACTATGTTAAAGTACATAAAACCACCTATTTATTGAGGAAAGGAACATGATCATAGTAAGGATATAACCAACACTTTTTTACAAAAGTGGAATGACTTGCATCCATTATGTAATATCATAGATTCTGTTAGAGCCCTTGAGGTAGGCCTCACACTTGAAGTCAAGGCCTACAAGTGGTGGATGAGTCTTGATGTGCCGCTACTCATCCCACAACATGGGCCAAGTTTAAGGAAATGTTCTGAAAAGAATTTCTTCTTGAGAATGAAAAGGATCGAAATTGGACTACCTTGAATAAGTGTGGGATGGAATGTTTGAAACTAACCTAGTACATCTCCAAATATAGAGAAATCATTCTCAAACTTGATGGCTTAGATGATTTTCAAAAGGTTAGAGGATTAATTCGAGGCTTGGATAACAAGGCCAATGTGAAAACTCAATATCCTAAAACATTAGAAGAAGCCATCAAGAGTGCATAAAATTTTTATGATATGTTGGATAGAAAAACATCTATATATGCATATGCATGTTCAAAACCTGCATTAGCATTAGTAAGGAAGAGAAATTTCAATGTTACATCCAAACAGGAGAATGCCAAGAAGGCCAAAGGGGCTAGAGGGCCACTCTCAAGCGAAGACCTTGCAAGAACATGTAAGGAAAAGTTATGCTTCAATTGCTTAGGCCCTTATGAAAGCAAGGATTATCCAAAACTCAAAGGTAATGAGCTTGATAAAAACAAGAACAAAGAAAAAGCAATGCACATGGTATATATGCTTCCTGTGGAAGCTTGTTCTAAATATTCAGTTGTACAAGTTAGCCATCAAACTGATAAGCATGAGTGTTGCTTGATTGTTGCACCATGGCAGCCCACGTATGCTCCCCACGACTTAGTCCGAATGCATAGTACAATCAATGGACGACAAGTCCGTATTCTTGTGGATAATGAGTCGACCCATAACTTCATTAACTTTACAATGGTTAAGAAGCTACATTTGCCACAAGTACCTCGTACTCATTCTTATGTTGTCTCTCTCATGAATGGGGATGACAAGCATGCATGGGATACAAAATTCCATGATGTTCCATTGGGGAAGTGTAAGAGCATACTATGAAAATACATTTTCAAGTTATAAACATGGCTAGGCAGATTTGATATTGGGCCGAGAATGGTTGTACAGGTCAGATGACTCATTAAAATGTAGCTCTCAACATAACACTTGTATTTGAGGACCACTGTGTGTATGTTTTGTTACAGGGTAAGGAGAATGTTCTGCCATCCCCTCTTATATGTATAACTAAACTTCATTATTTGGCCAAACATAATGAAATAGAATATATCTATTATTATTATATATTGTCTTCCTTTGTTTTTTTGCACAAGTCTTTGTCTTCTCTTAATGATGTTGTGGATATTTTTTTACTAGAATCCAATGATAAATTAAGTACATGTTCTCTCTTTTTAAAAGAAAATTTCTCATCGCTGCAATGTTCTCTTCCAAATTCTTCTTCTCATTCTCTACCACATGTACATGATAAGATGCGCCACAATTACTTAATGAATATGACATATTTCCTCCAGATTTGCCTCCAAGTTTACCCCTTGAATGTAATGTAATGCATAGTATTGATGTTTTACCAAGAAGTAAACCATTAATCGACCATCTTATCGACTTAGTGCTAATGAAGCTTGTGAAGTGGAGAAGCAACTAATTGATTATCTCCAATGAGGATTTATTCAATCTACTTATTCTCCATGGCTTTGCTAATATTATTGGTGAAGAAAAAAGGATGGGTCCATGCATATGCGCATAGACTACCATGGTCTAAATTCAATCACCATTAAAAATAAGTATCAGCTTCCTCGGGTGGGTGAGTTGGTTGATCAACTCAAAGGAGCATGATACTTTACGAAGATTGACCTGAGGTCAATATACCATCAAGTACATACACATATGGATGATGTATCAAAAACTGTCTTTCAAACATGTTTTGGGCAATTATTGTTATTTTTCTTGATGATATTCTTATTTTATAGTTGTTCTAAAGAAGAACATTGGGAACATCTTCCCTTAGCCTTTGAGTTGCTTAGGCACCACAAACTTTATTCTAATGAAGCTAAATGTGATTTTTTTAAGACAAAAGTTCACTTTCTTGGCCATAACATATCTAAAGAAGGTATTATAATGGATCTAGAAAAGATCCAAACTATCTTACAAATTTCGAGGAGTTATAAATATTTCTTGGTTTGGAAAATTTTTATCATAAGTTTATCAAAGATTATGCTAAGATAGCTGTTCCTATGACAAATCAATTGAAAGCTCAAGGTTGCACTTTCTCTTGGGGTGAGGAACAACAACACAGTTTTTGATAAACTTGAAGTAGCTATTGCTACTACTCCAATCCTAGCTATAGTGGATCCACATAAATAGTTTGTGGTAAAAAATGATGCTAGTCCCATAACCATAGGAGCCATCCTCCTCCAAGAGGATCGACCTTTGGCTTTTGAAAGTAAAAAGCTAGATAAGACTCAACACAATTATTCTATTTATGAATGTGAGCTCTACACAATTATCTATGCTTTGAAAAAATGGTGATATTATTTGTATGAAGGTCCATCTGAGTAGTCTTTGATCAAGAGAGTATTAAATGATTTACCACCCAAAAATATTTAAAAGGAAGAAAGGTTCAATGGGTTAAATGTCTTCAAGAGTTTGATTACAAACTATGGTATAGCAAAGGGTGGATTATAATGTTGTAGCTGATACTCTAAGTTGAATGCCTGATATTGACACTCTCTCATTTACAATATTGAAGAGTGATATGTTTGAATCTCTATGAGACAAATGTGAGCATGATTAGTCTCATGAAAAGGTGTGGAATGTGGTCAAAAGAAGAGATCTCTCATCAACTCATGCACAAGCTATGAATTCCACATAAGGCTCCTCTCTTACCAGTTATGAGCTCAATTGATGGAAGAAATTTACCATTGATAATGGGTACTTGCTTCACAAAGGTCGAATATGTGTACCCTCAAACTTAGACACGTGATGTCAAATTCTTTATGAGTGTCATCATAGTCCTAGTGCAAGTCATCATGGGATACAAAAGACCTATATCCATGTATGTAGATACTTTTATTGGTCTAGAATGCCTAAGGATACAAAGAAAAATTTATTCAATACCAAAAGTGTAAATTGAACAAAGTTGATCGTCTGAAAGTTGGTGGGCTTTTACATCGTTTAGAAATTCCTAATGGAAAGTGAAAAAGTCTCTTTATGGATTTTATTGTCGGATTTCCTACTACCCATCGTGGTCACGATGCCATTTGACTAGTAATCTGTGCATTGAGATAAGTTGTGAAGAGATGTGTAAATACAATCTTAACGCGAAGGTTCAAATTGAAAACCAAATACAACCTCAAACACAGAACGAGAATCTTGTTCCCGCACTAAGCCCGATGGAGGCACAAGAGAAGAAGTTTCTTCTCAAATAGATTAAACCACCAAAATTTGATGGGAAAGGGAAGACTGTTGAAGCCGATGCCAAAGTATGGATTGAATCCATGGAAGTTTGCTTTAGTGCAACAGGAACAGCACCTACAAACCAAGCTATGATTGCCAAGCTTAAACTCGCCAGCGAAGCTAGACTCTGGTGTGGAAGCAATGGTGTAAAGACCAAGCAGTCATAGGGAAAGGACAATAACTTGGGATAAGCTAAAGGAAGCAGTGCAGGGAAGGTACATGCCACATGCATACAAAACTCAGAAGATGAATGAATTCTTTAAGTTGAAATAGTTGGGATGTCTTTGGAGGCGTACTACTCAAAATTTGTCTCCCTACTAAAATACGCCCCGACAATGAGTATTTCCCAGCAAGTCTCAAAGTTTTGTGATGGGTTGAACCCGCCAATGAACACTCAGTTTTGGAATCAATGCGTCCTTCAGATTTACAAAATGCATTAATAAGAGCGAGACCCATTGCCCAAGAAGTCCAACCAAAGTCTAGAAATAATAGACCCTGGTCTCACAAAGACCAAAATCCAGGGATGTTGAAAGCTCAATTTAAAAGGGCACAAGGATAAATTCAAGACACATGGAAGAAGCCAAGGGCAAATGCAATCAATGACTTTTTCCCCACTCAAAGAAGTGATCAAAGCTTGCAATGCTTTTACTGCAAGGAACCTGGATACTTCAAAAGGGAATGTCCCATACTTGGCAAAGATCATCGTCAAGGAAAATTTAGTGGCCAAGCCAAGGCTGCGTGTGGCCGCGGTCGTGCAGCAATGGGAAGGGCAAAAACTTCCAATATCGTCACTAAGGGAATCAACGAAGAAGAAGGCCCATCCATGGAAGGGCCGAACCACCAATTTTCACTGATCCAAACTCCCTCGGATTACCAAGGTAAGAAATTCAAAATCATGATTGACTGTGGCAGCACTTATTCTTTCATTTCACCAACTTGTGCAAGAAGGTTAGGGATAGCCGCTATAGTTGCACCTACTTTGCTTATCAAACTAGCAAATGGGCGAGAAATTACTTGCACAAGACAAACTGCTAAGGTGGAATTTCTACTCGAAAACGAGCCCACGTCTGTTAAGTTCAGGGTGATGAATCTAGGAGTCCATGAGTGCCTACTCGAGATGGACTGGCTAGTCCCCAACGATGCTCACATCCATTGCGGGAAGGGCCAAGTCTCCTTTCGAAATCCTAAAGGTGAGATAGTTACAACTCAAGGAGAAGCAGGTAAACCAAAGATCTAGCTAGCCAATGCAACACAAATAGCTCAAGGAATAAGGAAAGGATTACTCGTCTATCTAATCAAGCTAAAAAAAACTAGAACAAGTAGAGAACTCCAATGAAGAACCATCATGGTTAAAAGAGTACACGGATGTATTCCCAAAAGAATTGACAAAATTACCACTGCCTAGGAAAGTGGATCATGAGATTAAGCTAATACCAGGTGTTGCACTAGTTGCAAAAAGACCCTACAAGATGTCCATTCCTGAAGCTATTGAGTTAAAAGAACAACTCAAACAGCTATTGGACCAAGGGTACATACGCCCCAGCAATCTCCGTGGGGGGCTCCAGTCTTGTTCCAAAAGAATAAGGATGGTACACTTCACCTTTGCATCGATTATAGAGGCATGAACCAAGTAACCATCAAGAATAAATATCCTATCCCAAGGACGGATGAGTTACTTGATCGATTGTAGGGAGAAAAAATCTTCTCCAAGATTGATTTGAGGTCAAGATACTACCAGATCCGCGTCAAGAATGAGGATATTCCTAAGACATCATTCAATACCAAATATGGTCATTTTGAATTCACAATAATGTCCTTTGGATTGACTGATGCCCCTACCACATTTAATAGGCTAATACATGACATTTTTAGACCATATCTTGATGATTTTGTACTGGTCTTCTTTGATGACACCTTGGTTTATTCCAAGGAAGAGAAGGATCATGAACCTCAAGTTCGCATCGTCCTTGAAACTATGAGGACACATAAGCTCTATGCTAAGAAGAAAAAGTGTGGACGCCCACCGAACAATCGAGTTTTGATCAACTCAAGCATAGCTTAGTGACACCACCAATTTTGAAGCTCCCCGACTTGAGCAAGGAGTTTGAAGTTGTCATGGATGCTAGCTCACTTGCACTAGGCTGTGTACTAATTCAAGAAGATCGTCCTATAGCATACTCTTTGAGGAAGCTAAAAACTCATAAAAGGAATTATGCTACCCATGACCTGGAGCTACTAGCAGTTATTCATGCTCTCAAGCATTGGCAACACTATTTGCTTGGTAACGAGTTCTCTTTGGTCACGGACCATAGGAGCCTCAAATGGATCTTCACCCAGACCGACTTCAATATGAGGCAACATTGTTGGATTAAAGTTCTACAGGAATATGACTTTGAGATTAGATATCGACCTAATAAAGAGAATGTGGTCGTTGATGCCTTAAGTCGCAAGGCGTTCCTCAACTCTGTTATTATGGAGGAACCCTCAATGGTAGAATCATTAACAACTATGGTGTCGATGCCTAGCAACCCTATCCTTGAATTAGCTAAGTAGGAAGCTAGCCATGACCTAGAATATCTAAAGATGATAAAGGAGATTTTGGAAAAGGACCAAAACCCCAGACTTAAGGTAAAGTATCAAGAATTTTCTATCAATGGGGGACTTATCTATTTCAGGACAAGATTGCATACCCTCAAGCAAGAAACTCAAACAGAGAATACTTTGGGAAGCACATGGCTCCCCCTTTTCAAGCCATCCCGAATATGTCAAGACCCTCAACACGGTCACGAAAAGCTACCATTGGGAAAGGCTTAAGGGAGATATAATCAAACATGTCACGGAATGTTTGTCTGGCAATGCATTAAGGCAGAAGATGTCAAGATGCCTAGGAAGCTGCAACCTCTTGACATTCCCCAGATGAAATGGGAATTGATCAGCATGGATTTTTTTGTTGGGTTACCTTCACTTCAAGGAGGTTACAATTCAATTATGGTTATAGTAGATATGCTTACCAAGGTTGCACACCTCATTCCAGTCAAGACAAACTATAAAGCTTTGGATATTGCTAGATTATTCATCAAGGAGATATTTAGACTCCACAGGTTGCCTAGAAGGATCGTTAGTGACCCGCGACTCCCTCTTCACATCTCACTTCTGAAGAGGGATATTCGAGGCCATTGGGACTCAACTCTGTTTCAATACAGCCTATCTCCCTCAAACTGATGGCCCAACAAAGAGAGTCAACCAAGTCATTGAAGATATTCTTAGAGCTTATTGCTGCCGTGAACCCAAGAAATGGATCCAATATCTACCATTGGTAGAGTTTGCCTATAATGCTTCCTACAAGCAAAGCATTCAAATGACACCTTTTCAAGCATTGTATGGGCATGATTGCCATACTCCATTGAATTTTTTAGATCCTACCTTAAGGGTAGAAGCTTCCAAGAAAATGCTTGAGGAAATGGATGAGCAGGTCAAGGCCATCAAACAAGACATTAGAGCTCACAAGGATAGGCAAAAAGCCTATGTAGATCTAAATAGACAAGAATAACTCTTAAAAGAAGGGGATATGGTTTAAATTCGTGTACAACCCAAGAAGAGCTCCTTATCATTGGGAGAATTTAAGAAACTAAGTCCAAGGTATTGTGGGCCCTACAGAATCCTCAAGTGCCTATGACCCAATGCCTACAAACTCCAACTTCCCGAGAACGTAAAGGCTCACAATGTATTTCATGTTAGCCTACTAAAGAAATATGTATCCAATCCTAGTCGTGTACTCAATGATCAACAAGCTATAATGCCAAGTCAAGGAGTCCTTGAGCTCTGGCTAGATAGAATCTTAGACATCTGAGAAAAGAGATTCAGGAGTAGAACTCTCAGAGGCCGTGGAGTTGAGCTAAGGCCTCCTTATCACAACGTTTCCCCCCCCCCCCAATTAATACCCATCTCCCCTTATAAAATCCCCTCCTTAATCAAGAAATCACACGCTATTCTTCCCTCCCCCTACTGCCAATTTGTGAAGGAGTGAAAGAGAGAGAGAGAAAGAGAAAGAAGAGGCCTCAAGGAAAATTCATTTCCTCCCGCTCTTGAAAGAAGTTACAAGTACCCTCCCTCCCTCGCTATTTTCGCGGGTTCTTTGTCTCAGCTACCCCTCGACTTGGCAAAAATTTGTTGGAATCAAAGCAAAGCATGGGAAATTCCCACACAAAGGAGTGCACCGAGGAGAGAGAAGGCATGCATTCCAAGCTCCAAAAATGGCCCCGAAGCGCAAATACCCCCAAGTAACTGGGAAGGTTGCAACCACGGGTGGAGGATCGGGCAAAGAGACCACTACTAACATGAATGGTTTATTGGGTATAAATGCCAATTCGCCACTCCAAAACCAGGTACTGCTACGGTGTCTAGTCCTATGAACGAAACAATAAAGTGTAATCATCATAGAAAGGAATCATACCTTTGCATTGCGTAAATTACATAACTGGAAAGGTAGATGCATAGGCTTGAATCAAGTTCATGAAGGTCATGATTTGCCACGAATTGATTAAGCATTCATGGGTTGTTGCAATACTAAACTGATTATTAGGCACGAAATTTTGCAAGTGCATCTTAGATTACTAATATATATAAATATGCAAGTCCGTGTAAGACGATCGTGTCCTATAAGGCATTAAAGAGATTTAACTTGCATGACGAATTCACGTAACTTGCACTTTTAAAAAAAACATAAGTCACAGTTTATGATTTGCATAAGTTCATTGAAATGAATTTTCAAGAATAGAAGCTCCGCATTGTATCATCAAGTCAGGAAAGACTTGCATCTAGATTTGTGTGGCATCATGGACAGTTTCGGTTGCACTACATGATAGATATTCATCTTAAAATATAGATTTAAGATGTGCATGTAAAATGTTAAACTTAGTTATAAGAGGCAGTTTGATAAATGAAACCCTAGATGATAAGTAAGGCTAGGGTTTAATTGTAAATAAGTCAAATTAATGATGTGGTCATAAATTGACTTAGAATCAAGTAAATACGCTCATAGGCCTCTATCCTAGCAATTAGCCGCGATAAGTCAAATAATCCTCTTAGTAGAGGTATCATTTTAAACAATGATACATCTCAATGTCAACACGAGCAAACTCGAATATTGTATCCGCAAGGAAGAATGATCATTCATCACCATGTGACATTCGATGCTCGCAACTACTCAAGGATGGCAAAGAACTTAGTTTACTCTTGTAGGAGGAATGAACAAAAGTTTCTCTTATGAAATCTGGAGAGAGTAAAACCCTAGGGTAAACTTAGAAACTTGATAAAGTTCTAAGGAGGAAAATGGTTACCAAATGACCAATTGAAATCCTAGATTGAATCATCTAAGATCTGCAATCTCAAGACAAGAACCCCAGCCTAAAAGTTAGTAAATTAGGGCAACTACCATTCAGGAACTATTGGATATAAACCCAATGGCATAATTGCTCACTCTTATCAAATAAGAATGAGGGTACTCCTTACCCCTCAGCATGTCATTGCAGTTGACACCAAGGCAAGAAAAACCCAAAAAGGGTGAACGCCAAGCATTCAAAAATAGGAACTCTAAGGGGGTTCTAAATAACCGTGACGGGAACATGGACCGAACCTACCATGAGAGGTCTCTTCATGAATTGGTTTGAACGTAGGAGGACACTTGGATGCCAGGGGAGGCTCTAGCTGTAAATTCCCTGGCTTCGGATCCTACTCAAATGATCTATGTGACTCAAGATGGATTCTCGAGGCCCTGTTACTAGTGCAAGGGTAGAAACTTAGAGGAAATAAGACGCATTGTCACGGATTGTGGGAATCTTCCTTTTTGGTCAGGACTTGTATCTCAGTTAAAATGCTAATATAAAGTTTACTTCCAAGGAACCTGTTTGAACTGTTTTCATGTCAATGCTATAAGTTACCCAAAACGAACCATGTTCCCTAAAAGGTTTAATTAAGAAAGCTGATTTTAAATGTCACACATAAATGTGGCAAGACCTAATTAAATAACTAAAGAACGCTTATTGAGGGAAGTGGGTGGGCGGAACCCCCGACAGGTCCGTCCTACGATAGGGTGGTCCCAGAGAACTGGGAGGCTTCTCACAAGGTTCTACCATTGTACGATCTTTAGGTATTGTTAGGTTAGAACTTGATTCATGTCGTTTTAGGGGACTAGAATGGGATTATACCCTACGGGTAGAGAGGTTGAGCAGCGCATCCCTTTCTTTTCCCATTCTCTTTGAACCAAGTGCGGCATAGGTCAGCTTCGGCTTGGGTATCTCTGTGCAAAGTAGGATGCCCAGGACCCAACGCTAGAATGTTATTAGGAGACCTTGGCCATTAGGAACCCAAATTCAGGTCAATCTCAGTGGGTTTGGCCATGAACGTTCTGTTGCGAGGCGGACTCGAGAAACCCTGGGCGACAAACCCCGTAACATTCCATGGGAGTGTTGGGCGGCATCGTTTAGATTCGTCTCTCGATGGACTGCTAAAAACGTGCCTGGGGACAGTCGATAGAGGCAGGCACGTTACAACAAGAGAAATGATATTGTTGCTTTGGACTCAGAATGTGTTTACATTCTCAAATATAAAACAAGAGAAGCAAATGACTCTATTCTTATTGCTATATTAAGGTATAATGTTGTTACGCAAGCGGTGATTGAGAGCAAGCCTCACTCACAACCTGATAACAAGACGTTAAGGAGTACCCGTTAGGATAATTAACTTTGGTGATGAACAATACAAACATGAAAAGTTTAACTTTTTGCAAACACCACACAAACCACATGCTCAACCAAACAACCAACAATGCCTCTTGTAGCCTCAAATGAGTCTAAAATCAAGCTCAAAGTAGAGCATCAATCAACATACAAATATGAAAATCTTGAGTTCGAAATAAAGAATTTCTTCATACATCTTTAATATTCGATACATCAAACGTCAACTCAGCAGCATCTAAAAACTTCTTCAAGATGCTACGGACTTCTTCACAAAAAACCATACTCGCATATGGGAACGCTCTTCTCACTTCTCAACAAATTGCATACAAAGGGGAAGGCCCCTATCACTCATTCTCTTCTTTCTCATATAGGTTTTTTCACTTCTCACATTGGGTTAGGCTTTTTTTAAAGAAGCCTAAGGCTTTTATTTCGTTTTTGCTTTCCCAAAAAACCTTTAATGTTTAAGAAAAAGTCAAAAGCTTATAGCATTAAGCTTTTCCTAAGCTTAATGGAAAGCTTATAGAGCTGAGCATAGCCTCCCTCTTACTCCAAACATGTGTCGAATTTGTTGATGGTAGCTCCTCCAATCCCGAACTACCTACAAGCCCCAAATCTTCTCCGAAACTTTCTCGCAATAAAATTAGCATGCTTCTAGACAACAAACCTTGTCATTCCAGCTGTCAACCCAGTCCAAGTCGATTAGAAGCTTCCTCTAAAGAACATGCAGGGCTACATTTAGACTAGCCAAAATCGAGTCCCTCTCCAATAGCCAAGCCCTGCATCACCGGCTCTATCTCCTCCTCGAACATGCTCCTCTTTTTTTACTATTATCACTAGCTTTCTACCTTAGCTTTCTACCTAATCCGTAGGCTGCTCCTCCATATACAGCTAGACTTTGAAATATTGCCCTTAGATTTTTGTTAATTGCATTCAACTGATCTCTTACTCTGTTGATCATTCTTTGTATCTTCTACAGTAAATATCTACATCTAGGATTTGTACGTTGTCATCTTTAATATATATAGAATTAATACTATCTTAGAATCTTGAGCATCGTTAATTTTTCGAGTGAACCTCCTAGCTTTTTAGAACTATTTGTAATGGTAGCTATTCGAAACTAACAATCACCTTGTACTTTGATTCCTCTTTAATTCTCTACAAGTCTTTCAGTACTCTCGTCTCCTTCAACTCCTTTACAGGAATCTTTGTTGCTATTCAAGAAGGCTAAAACTAGTATAGTCGAAGGGGCATAGCTTTTTTTTTTCAGCTTTGGGCTTTACTTCAAATTTTCCAAAGCACTCTTCAAAATCTCCTCCATAATCTTGTCCTTGATACTTCTTTCAACTTTTGTTTCCTTCATAGCACCCATCAAGGCTCTTTTGATAATAATCTCCATTTTTCCTCTACTATTGGTTTCATACAATGTGACCTAGTAGAAATATGCTATTGAAAATATACACCGTGCTCAACCATTCATGATTTGAGAAGTAATACAATGTTGAATCAATAATATGCAATCAAACAAGCAATGTTCCACATGAAAGTAATGGATGCATTGGAAAATTGTGCCTAGCCTATCTACATGTGCCCATGTGCCATGCAAAATGCAAACACATTTCCTTTATTAGGATTAATCCTTAATATCACTTCTCAACACTCAGCAAAGAAAGCATTGTACTCCGCTCCACCCACCCAAAATCTCACAATCACTCAAGAAAAATTATGGTTCTCAAGATAAGGACCAAATATAAGCAACCCATCTCACAACTGGTGGCATCCTTCATGACCCTCAAACTTACCCAACCACCTTTCCACTCAACCAGAAATTCCTAACTCAGTGATGAAAATTCCCAACTCTCATGCTTGGAGCGTGCTTGCAAGAAATAGTGTGTGCTTAATGAAGGTGCTCTCTCAAGTGTGCGTGTATCTAAGATTTAATGTGTATAGCTGGAGTGGGCCTCATGATGTGCTAGTGTTCAATGATGGTGCAAAACATGCATCAACCCAACCCATGGCATGGATGTAATTGAAAAGGTCAGGAGATGCCCCCGAGTGCAGTGATGCATAAAACAAGTGCAATGTGAAGTGCTCGTAAACCCATAAACCTTGTGATGTGCAAAAGTCTCGGCAAGAAAACGTACATATTCCATAATGTTCAACAGCTACAAGCAAACTCTAGCTCCAACATGTCCAAAAAAAACTCCAATCTTCACCAAGGCTATCAAGTTTCCGCACTCAAAAAATCAAAAATAATGACAAAAAAAATCCTAAGAGACAAACACAGAAAATCCAACTAATAAGTGACAAAACAAATAGTCACACAAATAACTAAGCTAACAAAAATCAAACCTATCGACAATTTTTCTAGGGGTTTTTAGTTTTCAAAAAAATTCTTGACATATTTAGCCCTCCCCCTAGTTTGCAAACATTCATGTGCAATTGATCTTGTAACCATGCCTACATGGATATGGAATATGCACGCAAGAGAAGATCTAACCAATCAAGTTGAAGGTGAAGCCTTAACAACCAAGACCACTCAAGCTGTTTGTCACTTTTTGCTTGAAGAAGTGTTTTGCAGATATGGTTGTATTGGCAAGGAAACCGCAGATAGAGGAGAATTGGATGCCGATGAGGCATACAACTTCTTTGCTCAATTGGGTATTAAGTTGGCTTTAACATCAGCCTACAACCCTGAAGGCAATGGGAAAAGTGAGAGAGGGCACCATCCTATTCTCAAAGCTCTAACAAAGTCTTTTAGAGGAAAGATCAAAGAATGGCCTAAAATGCTACCTTTTGCGTATTGGGCTGACCGGATGACTCACAGTACAATGACTAGCTATATGCTAGCCGAACTTATGCATGGACAACAACCAATTATGCCAATTGAAGAATCTATTCTCACATGGAGTCTTCTACCTTGGGAGGAAGACATCGATAGAGAAGAGTTGCTGACTTTGTGCATATGGCAGCTAGAAAGAAGGCCTGAAGATGTTCAAGCAGCTATTAAAAAGTTAAAAATAGCAAGGCTAAAAATCAAAAGAAGATTTGATAAGTGACATCAACTTCGGCCAAGAGCAATTCAAGAAAATGACTGGGAAAGCAGCCTAGACAATCAATACAATGCTTCTAGGAAGATGGTAAAGCGTCAGTTTGGCTCGTATGTAGTAAAGGTCATTTGTGGCAATGCCACATATTCATTGGCTAAATTGGATGGAACAAGCATGGAGATACCCATAACTGAAAAAAAGAATCAAGCTCTTCAAACGAAGAGAAAGTTCAACATATGAGTTAGAAGACTTGGATATAATTCAAGAGCATGAAGACATAGAGGAAGAAAAAGAGGCAGAAGATGAACACATTGACACGGCAGAAGATACTTCTTCTGACACTGCAAATCCATAAGACTTTTGCACAGGCCAGAGGATGTGCAAGTTAGGAGGGGGTGGATGTTGTGCCGCTACGCGCACACTGTGTAAAAAAAACTAGAGTGTGGCTTTCTTATTGATCTAGAGAGCCAATGCCATTTTAGGCAATAGTGTTAGTGTCCATGGTTCAAGAATATTAGATTTTGAACAAGTTTTAGTCAATTTTTGATATTCTAGATATTATCTCTTGTAAAAATCCATAAAACTATAGACAACTTCTAGATTAGGATAACTGTTAGAATATCAAGCTCGTACATGTGTGTTTGACCGACATGAGCTGGACACAGCTAGTCTGGCTAGATCAGTTAGGTATATTAAATAAGTCGGTTCTACTTCTAGTGTGAATGGTCTTTATGACCTTAGGTTGTATATGCACTATGGGTGTGCTAAATGAATAATAAGAAGAATAGAGAGAGGAAGCATGTTGCTTCACTCCGTGTTGCTCTCCTTCCTGCATCCATGAAATCTAACATGGTATCAGAGCCATGAATGGGCTCACTGGTGGAATGCACTCAAGAAGAAGACTTGAAGAGTGACCTGAAGAGCTGGAAAAGGAAGAGGACTGACAGTCATTTTCATCAATGGTCACACAGAGGTATGTACTGTGAAGCATTGGATTCCTATTACTTGAAGGAGGAGTTGTAGCTTGCTGAGGAGTCTTCCAAGGCTTGATTGAGCATTAGTGTGGGCCCTATCATGATCATTATCATCAAATGGTGCTGTTGTACACTCCTGACAGACCTGCGTGTTTGCGCCTGATGAAGGCATGACTCTTGCTGAAGCAAAATTGACATAAGCACTATATAAGAAGTCATCAAATGCTTGTGAGCATACATTGGAAGGTAGTTCAAGGTTACAAGAAGCCATTGCTTGTGTTGGAGCTCTGTTATGAGCTAAAATCAAAGTACACAGACCTGGGACAGAAGGTTGAACTGCTGTATACAGAGTATATACAGCATATGCAACACTTTGGAAGAGCCTTGAAGCTCTCTGACATGTTGTATGGACCTCATTGGAGCCTAGGAGCACTCTGGAAGACATATGTGTCAGTTCTCCTGCCTTTGAGCTGAAGTTTCTTGAAGAAAGTACTCAGATCTGGAAGTGTAAACAGGTTGGAAACCTGTCTCAAAACAGTGGGCAGCAAGCATTAGCTTTCATTGAAGCATTACTTGACATTTGGCTAGGATTTATCATATGTATGACATGGGATATGTATGCTAGAGGTTTATGGATTGGGTTGAGCATCAAGGGATCATGGAAGTTGAAGTCTAAGGCTGGTGATTACTGCAGTGACATTGTCTCAGTGGTTGCAAGCAGTAAATGCAATATATGAATTGAATTCATGAAGACAGGATGCCTATAGTTACCCGAATGCTCATGTATTGAACCTAACACTTCAAAGTGAATGTCTGACATGATTTGAGGCTGTTTGCTGGATTGACTGTGGTTTACTGAGAAGTTGCTAATTGCAATTTGTAAGCAGAAGGCTCGATACTTATACCTGCTATCTATGCACTGATTTGTGCCCCATTGGTTATGCTCGGATTGCTACATGTACTAGCAGATGTCTATGAAGGTTTGGGACATGTATGACATGTATATCACTCAGTTTTGGGCTTGAAATCACTGCTGGTCACTCACAGAATTACAGTTTTCAGACTGCATATATGTACCCTAGCAGTGAGGTTGTGTAGGAGTTCAAACCGAAGTGAATACATAGTATTTGCACTGACTGCTTTACTCACAGGTTAAGCCACTTGGTGTGAGCTGTTTTGGACTGTCAGTGGGCTGAAATACCCTGTTTTTTTACTGCAATTAATTGTAGAAAACTGTCATAAACAGTTCGGGCTGAAGTTGAACTGTTAAGAAGATCTTGGCTTGCAGGTAGTCAGGCAAGGTCTACAACATGGCAAATGCTGATAGAACTGATAATGTAACCCAGATTGTGGGAGAAAAGCTTGATAGCAACAATTATGCAATATGGAAGTTCCGCATGGAGAACTTTCTGATAGGCAAAGGATATTGGGACTTAGTGACAGGTGTTGAGGCTGAACTTGAAGTTCCAGATAGGAATCCTATAGCTAATCAAAGACGAGCGCATCGAGCTTGGACGGAAAGAGCTCGCAGGGTTTTACATTGGTTGTCATTATGTATCTCGGATGTTATGGTGATGCAAATCATGAACTGTAAATCCCCAGCAGATGCATGGAATATATTGGTCAAATACTATGGCACAACTACAAGTGCAAGGAAGATACAACTGAAGCAGAAATTCAATAATATGGAGAGAAAGAACAAGTCCATATAAGATTATGTCACAGAGGTTAAGACCATAGCAGATCAGCTGGCATCTGTTGGCTCACAGGTTGAAGATGAGGATATGGTTGCAGTGACCTTAAATGGCTTGGGTCCGGAGTACAAGTCTTTTGACACTTCAGTATCTGTGCGGGCTGAGATGCCTGACTTTAATGAGTTGGTTGCATTATTGATTCATGAAGAGGTAAAGCTTGGCTTAGCTACAGGGTCAAGCAGCTCAAAGAATAAGGATGCAGTTTTTTACTCGAATCAGCGTGGTCGTGGTAGCCGTGGTAGAGGCTATGGATCTGGCAGAGGAGGCGAGCAGAATGCATCCTATAGTAATAGCAATCAGCAGTCATCAAGTGCAAGAGGTGGTGGAAACTTTCAAGGCAGGGGGAGATCTAACTCCCGTGGCAGAGGCTCATGGCAGCAGCAGCGTCAGTCAGACAATCCAAATAAAGATAAGGATTGTCACTTACTGCGGAAAGTATGGGCATATTGCAAAGGACTGCTGGAAGAAGCAGGGAAACCAGAAGGGCAAGCAGCATGGACATTATGCTACGTCCAGACAGGCAAATGACTCTGGTGATACACTGTTTGCCATGCAGTATGTCAAAGATAAGGCTGCTGAAAAATCATCTGATGATGCAGTGTGGTACATTGACTCGGGGGCGTCGAATCACATGACCCCTCATGGTGATTGGTTCACGGATATGGTGGCTGAAAAGCATGTCTATGTATGCACAGGTGATGACACGCAGCATAGCATTGAGCATAAAGGCAAAGTGCCTCTTGTAGTCCATAATGGCAGGAAGAAAAATTTGCATGATGTATTGCATGTTCCTTCAATTACGAAGAACTTGTTATCTGTTGGTCAGATGACGGAGCAGAACTTGCAGGTTAGATTCAATAAGCATGACTGCTTTATTGAAGAGTTTGGCAATGGCTGCAAGTTGATAGCTCGTGGTCACAGGAATGGCAGAATGTTTACTCTTGATGCTTCTTTGCCAGAGCTGTATTCAGCTATGTTTACCCATGGTTCTGGCACTATTAGGGATTTGGAAATATGGCACAAGAGAGTGGGGCATGTCAATTTGCAAAGGCTGCAAATTATGCAAAAGAAACAGCTGGTTACAGGTTTACCGAAGTTCCAATATTCATATATTGGTCATGTATGCGAGGCTTGCCAGTTCGGTAAGCAGTCACGATTGCCATTTGTTAGGCATGTACGACAGAGTACACGTCCATTGCAGTTAGTGCACTCTGATGTTTGGGGGCCAGCTCATAATGTATCTATGGGAGGTTCTAGATATTATGTATCCTTCATTGACGACTACAGTCGCTATACCTGGCTTTACATATTGAAAACAAAAGATGAGGTCTTTGCTGTTTTTCAGCAATTTAAAGCACTGGTTGAGAAGGAGTTTGAATGCTACATCTCTTGCTTGAGATCTGATAGTGGTGGGGAGTATGTATCAAATGAATTTGATGATTTCTTGGCTGAAAATGGCATTCGTAGGCAGCTCACCTGCAGCTACACTCCGCAGCAAAACAGAGTAGCTGAAAGGAAGAATAGAATTCTGATGGAAGCTGCTAGGGCTACGATGAATGAAAAGCATATGCCACTTTACTATTGGGCAGAGGCTGTTATGACAGCCGTATACATTTTGAACAGGACTCCCATTGCAGGTATTCATGAGATGATACCGTTTGAGAAGTTGTATGGCTATAAGCCGGATGTAAGTCACATGAAAGTCTTTGGCTGTCTTGCTTATGTGCATATTCCAGATGAGAAAAGGAAGAAGTTGGATCCCAAAGCACATAAGTGTGTTTTCATTGGATATTCGCAGGAGAAGAAGGCATACAAATGCTATGATCCCTCTACCAGGGAGACTTTGGTAAGCAGGGATGTTATCTTTGATGAGATGGGTTCTTGGTATGTATCACCAGTTGCAGTGCCAGCGGATACTCCTTCCACTCATGCCTCTACAATTGATTTACAGCAAAGTACTGTTATGACAGGACCTCGTAGTCAGACAGTATCCCCATGGACAGGGAGATTGAGGAGCTCGCCGTCCACTGACACCGGTATGTCAGTGAGGGGGAGACATGATGTCTTGGACAGCAAAGGAAAAGAGAAAGTTATTGAGAATGCATCTGGTATGATGACACCTGGCAGAATGACTTCTGGCTATGAGTCTAGTGATACTTTAGATAGCGAACTTGGTATTCCGACTGTCTATACGCCTGGCACAAGGCAGAGCAAGTATATTCCGCCTCATGAGAGAGGGGAATCGAGTAGTGCACCACAGCTTAGACGCTCGCAGAGGGTCAGATACCCTGTTGACAATTTGACATACAGTGGCTACTCTGCAAAGCATTATGCGTATATGACAAAAGTGATGGAGGTCAAAGAACCAAGTACATATGGTGAAGCAGTGAAAGATAAGAATTGGTGTGTAGCCATGGATGAAGAAATGAATGCCTTGGCTGAAAATAAAACATGGGATTTAGTACCACTGCCTGAAGGGAAAAAGACCATTGGCTACAAATGGGTCTACAAAATCAAATGCAAGTCAGATGGCAGTGTGGAGAGATACAAAGCCAGGCTAGTCGCAAAGGGGTATGCCCAACAGTATGGACTTGATTATGAGAAAACATTCAGCCCTGTTGCCAAGATGGCAACTATACGCACTGTGATTGCCTTGGCTGCTGCTAAAGGCTGGAAATTGCAGCAGATGGACGTTAAGAATGCATTTCTTAACGGTGACCTAGCAGAGGATGTCTATATGGTTCAGCCGGAAGGGTATGTTCACCCTGATTTTCAGCATTATGTATGCAGGCTAAAAAAGGCATTGTACGGGCTGAAACAGGCTCCGAGAGCTTGGCATGCTAGGATCAGTAACTACTTGCAGAGATTGGGTTTTGCTGTTGGCAGGGCTGATCATAGCCTATTTACAAAGAAGACTGACAATGGTTTAGTAGTGCTGGTCATATATGTTGATGATTGATAATCACTGGTGATGAGGACTTAGGCATACAACATGTAATGAAGATGCTGAAATCTGAATTTGACATGAAAGACCTGGGAGAACTGAAGTATTTCTTAGGCATTGAGGTAATTCCAGCTGACAATGGGTTATGGCTGATGCAGAAGCACTATGCCATAGAGATGCTGAAGAAGTATGGCATGGCTGAATGCAAACCGCTAGATATACCTCTTGATCAGAATGTCAAGCTAGACATGAACACTGGGGCTGAAGTAGAGGATGTGACTATGTACAGGCAGATGGTTGGCAGTTTGATTTACTTGACCATCACTAGGCCTGACTTGAGCTATGCTGTAGGGCTCATAAGCCAGTTTATGCAGAAGCCTAGAAAGCCGCACTTGGATGCAGTTAGACGCATTATGAGATACGTTAAGTCCACTGTAGAATATGGGCTGTTCTATGTCAGAGATAAGCCCTTGATATTGACTGGATACACGGATGCAGATTGGGCAGGTTGCTCATATGATCGTAGATCTACGAGTGGATATGCATTTGGATTTGGTAGCGGCATGATTAGCTGGAGCAGCAAGAAGCAGCCTACGGTTGCTTTGTCGAGTACTGAGGCAGAGTACAGGGGTGCTGCATTGGCAGCATGCGAGATTTCATGGCTGCTCAAGCTTATGGCTGATTTGGACATACAGGTAGATGCTCCAGTGAAGTTACTATGTGATAATCTGAGTAGTGTACTCCTGGCTATGAATCCAGTCTATCATGCCAAGACGAAACACATAGAGGTACACTACCATTTCATCAGAGAGATGGTTCTTACAGGACGAGTTGATCTTATGCATGTGAAGACTGATGAACAGGTAGCGGATATCTTTACCAAGTCCTTGGGTAAAGATAAGTTCTGTGGTTTTAGACAGCTACTTGGAGTACATATGATGTCTTGAGCTTAAGGGGGAGTGTTAGAATATCAAGCTCGTACATGTGTATTTGACCCCGACATGAGCTGGACACAGCTAGTCTGGCTAGATCAGTTAGGTATATTAAATAAGTCGGTTCTACTTCTAGTGTGAATGGTCTTTATGACCTTAGGTTGTATATGCACTATGGGTGTGCTAAATGAATAATAATAAGAATAGAGAGAGGAAGCATGTTTCTTCACTCCGTGTTGCTCTCCTTCCTGCATCCATGAAATCTAACAATAACATGTAAAAGAAAGCATGTAGTTTTCAACCAATTTGACAGGATTTTATATAAAAAGTGAGATTGGCGAAATCACGCGACGCGCAATCGCTGTTTTCAAGTAGTGAACAACACTCCAAAGTGGGAGATGAAGGAGTGATCTGGTTGAATTCTAGCCAGGTGTCCTCGTATTTTACCCCCCTTTCGAAGCCAATGGAAGCATTAGATTGGCGATCTAAGCAGCATAGAGGAATATATTATTTTATACATGTTTTTGTCTATAAGAGTTTGATCTTCTCATAATGCTGAAATAAACTGACAGGCTTCATCTCTATTAGTATTCTTCTTCATTTTCTATTCCTTTCTGGGAGTATTCTTCTACGTCTTCTATTTCTTCAAACCCCTTCTCTTATCTCTCCCATCTCCAGAGTCTAAGCTCTTGAATCCCCATACATTCTTCTCTCTCAAACCCCTATGATTGATCGTGAAGTACCTCTTGAACCTTCAAACAATCATTGTAATCTACTTATCTCTTGAAAACACATCTCCATCTATCTTGTCCAGTTTTCTTGCCAAACCCCTACGGTGACCCTCAACCCTACGCACTGTGACACCATGCAATCTAACAAGTAGCTCTTGTATCATTTGATGCAAAAGCTAACATTTTATGTAAAAATTTAACATAAACCTTATTATTTTATGTACCGATATAAAAATAATAGCCTATTTTTGAAACGTGAATAACCTAGTTTGGCGCGACAACATTGGAAATTTCGTCTTTGCTCACGTTCACGTTCACCACACCCGATGTTCCATTGTTGGTAGTGGCAACTCCGTCAACCTCGAGCACTCCCTCTCTCATGATATCCATTCTTTGACCAGTTGTAGTGATTCTCATGGTCTTTCCGCCTCGTTGCTTTGGAGCCATCATCCGCCACGAGCGGGTTCGAGAGATAGAGAGGGCGGAATGAATTCGAGATGGGAGAGTATGAGAGAAGACGGCTTAGTCAAAGACCAAGATAGGGAGGGTTGAGCTAACTCTCTTCCTTGTAGCCTCTCGGGGTAACCTCTCTCTCTCTCTCTCTCTCTCTCTCTCTCTCTCTGTGTATACCTACTCACCTAGTTCACCATAACACTAGATAGTAGCTTTACTGGGACTTGGAAAACTTCCCAAACATTTTGTATGTAACATTTTGGTCTCATAGACCAACTTTGCCTTTTATAGACATTAATATAACTCTCTCTCTCTCTCTCTCTCTCCAGCTTCCTTTCGCAATCTCTTGGGGCCTCTTGTGCCTCTAAACTGAAAATAGTAGTTATCAAACGGATCTCAAGGAATCTTAGTTTTAATCCTTATGATTATTGCTTATACTAACTACGCACATCATCAAGATCTGAAACTATCAAACTTGAGCTATCAGTTCATGATATTAGCAAGAGCTTGGGCAAGATCTAGAGTTTCAAAAATGAATTTCTTTTAGACTAGGTTGCTTACCGTGCAATCCATTAGGTGTGCAAGCTACAACGTATACCTTCAATGTGGTGAAAAACATATCTACTATTTGCAAGAAAGGGGAGTCGACAATACTTTGGAACCTTATATGCCATTCACACTATGCATGAATTTATTGCGTAGCATCTAGAAGCAATTAACTTCTCTTGATACATGCATTTTGAAAACTCAGTCTTGCAAATATTTGAGATGAAGTTTATCCCTTTCAATGATTTTATCTGGTACAAGGATTTGTGCGAATTTCAATGCATCATATGCATACATCTATGCAAGGTCATTTATGGTTATGGTGGACCTATGATTTCCTATGAGCTCATAAACCATTGAAAAATAAATTCAAGCTACTCATTTAAATGAATTCATGCGCATGCCAAGGTGATATAATCTATGACTCAATGAATAGAGGAGATGGCAATTAGTACATGGGTATTCGGAGATGAGTTATCCATACCCAATATTGTATTTGTATTAACTACAATGCCCTGGTTGGTGGCTCTATTATTGGATGCGGGATTACCATTAGTGCATGTCACTCTTCGTTTTGGAGCCATATTTTCGGTTTATGAATCTCTCGACCAAGATGAAGATTCGTACTATCCCCGGTCAAGGACTCGATCAATAAATCGAGGCGTCTTAGAAAACGGCCTAGTTGTGTGCATCCTTGGTAGAGGACCTTGTTGGACTACCTATCCTTGCATAAAAATTCCATGAAGTGGGAGCAATGATTCTACAATTGAGGCCTCCTGAACAAGAGCAAGTGATGGAGGGTGGGGCTGTATGTAATGCGGGCTTGTGCGTGTGAGCCCCTCTTATGGAAGGGAACTTCTGGAACCTTCCAGAAGTCTCTCTCTCTCTCTCTCTCTCTCTCTCTCTCTCTCTCTCTCTCTCTCTCTCTCTCTCTCTCTCTCTCTCTCTCTCTTTGTGTCTCGTCAGAAAGAGCGTGCTATGGTATCTTCTTTTTTTATTTTTCGATGGGGGAGAGGGATAGTGGTTTTATAATGGGGGGAGAAGGTGGGGGAAAAGGTGGTATGGGGTGGTGGTGGTGGTGTCTCACCCCACCCACCACTTGTCAGCATTTGCATGGCGGCAAGGGAGTTCTCAGCTCCCCAAGTGGCTGCGGACTGAGCGAGATGGCCAGGGGATGGTAGGCCACGTGGCCTCCCCCTTCGTCGTTATCATCGTTATCTTCTCTTCTCCCCGCCCGCGTCGACATGGGGGGAGAGGAGATAAAAAAATTTTGCAATAATTTTAGTGGAAAATTATAGGGGGTTCCTATGGAGCATGTGAAGGGGGGGGGGGGTTATTACAATCTTAGAAAATATCATTACTCCTTTTAGACAATCAAGAAGCTCGTCTATCCTCGGGATTGGATACCTATTCTGCATTGTTACCCAGTTTAGCACTTGGTGGTCAATACAAAGACGAAGAGTTCTATCGTTCTTCTTTTGAAATAATACTGGAGCTCCCCATAATGAACTACTTAGCTGAATGTACCCTTGTTCTAGTAGTTGTTTGAGTTACTCTTTTAGTTCGATGGCTTTAGGAATAGATGTTTTGTAAGGTCTTTTTGCAATCGGAGCGGCTCCTGGAACAAGTTTGGTCTCATGATCGACTTCTCTTTCTAGAGGTAACTCAGTTAGCTCTTCATGAAATACATCGTTGTATTCTTTTAACTAGGATGGTTCTTCTTCTATCTTGCCATCTTGATTTACCTTGTTAAGCTTGATTAAGTAAACAGGTAATCCTTTCTTCAAGCCTTTCAAAAATTCGAGAAGCTTTTGGTAATTGAACTTTAAGTTTCCCTATTTCACCTTGTGTAGTTGCTATTTCACTATTCAAATCCTGAAATGTGACTTGACATTTTCCCTCGAGGGAAATTACTATATGTATATCCTCTACATCAAGTGCGTTCAAGGCCTATTTATAAATATCCTTATATGTGAATTTTTCTTGAATAAAATATAACCCTTTTCCATTCAATCTGTAAAATAACCCCTTTATATTACACCCTTTTGTATGTAAAAAATGTATAAACATGGTATTTTAAAAATACCTTATTTTGAACCCATGTGATGCACACGTATATTCATGAGTAACTTACCCGAGTCTTTTCCACAATGGATATGAGCATCATTGGGAATCAACCAATCCATTCCTAGTAAATATTCATAAGCTCCTAAGTTCATTACTCTGAACCTCATACTTGTAAGGTTTTCTCCTAGGTTAAACTCTACATTGGTAGTTTGTTGTGTAGAAAGTATTTCCTTTCCATTTGCTAGTTCCACAAGCAGTTTTGATGCATTTACTATATCTATTCCTAACTTCTCAGCACACTTGGGTAAGATAAATAAGTGTGTGCTTCCATAGTCAATCAAAACTTTAAATGATTTACCTCAGTGACTAGTTGGTGTCTGTATTACCGAATATTGACGATTTGGACCCTTCTTGTGGAATGCAGTATGAACAGTTGCTTTTTCAATATCTTCTTCCATAGTAGGGTCTTCCTACTTATTAATCTCGTTAAGGGTAATATTTGATAATCTTCCTCTTGCCATAGCTACTTGACCACGGCCTTGGGCAACTTTGCCTTGACCTCGAAATTGGCCCTTGGCAATGGTTTCCACCAAGCTTTGGAGAATCTCTCCTGAAATGTCCTGGCTCATTACAATGAAAGCACCTAAGACCATCCCTATTTCCCTGGGTAGGAACAAAATTTCCAATTGCGTTGGATTTTGCCTTTTTCTTCTAACCTTGGTGAAATTGGCCTTGGCTTCTTTTTGCTTGACCTTTGAATCCTCCTTTGTTCTGGTTATTGTAGCTCCAAAACTTATTATTTTTAGGCTTTGATTGTACTTCTTGCAAAATAGGAGCAGCTCGAATCAAAGCATCTTGGAGGTCTATTGGGTGCATTGATTCCAAATGAGTGTTGAGAGGAGAATTTAGCCCATTACAAAACTTAGATACTTGTTGAGTAGTATCCATCCATGGAGGGTGCATATTTAAGAAGTGAAACAAACTTGGAGTAATACACTTCCAAGATCAGTCCCATTTGCTTCAAATTAAAGAACTCGGTCATCTTCTAGGTGCGATAAGCTGGAGGTGAATAGCTTCCTCTTACAATTTCTTTTAGCAAATCCCAAGTAATACTACTTTTAGGGGCACCTTGATCTCGGCAACCAATGCTTCCACCAGAGTCGAGCTTCACCAATTAATTTTATCTTGGCTACTATCATGGCTTGATTGGCTGGGACAGTTCCACAACAGTAAAATAATCTTCCATGGATTCGATCCAAATTTCTGCATTGGCTTCCATATTCTCGCCTTTCCCGTCCAATTCTGGAGGTTTGATTTGCTTCAAAAGATTCCTTTTTTCTTGGGCTTCATTGGAAATTAGTGTGGGTGTGCAAAATTCTGGAAAATTTTCAACAATTCCCAAGTTAAACTTTACGAAATTTGTATACTAGCGTTAACATTAGAGTTTGATACTCAAATTATTTCTTGCTTAATTTATTGAAATAATTTTCAAATAAAACTATTTCTCCATTGCCAAAGTTAAACTGCAATTTCAGAGGTTCCAATGAAAAATAAGGTTCCATTATTTCTCTGATTGATAAAGTATCAATTGATCTTTATTACAACGAATGTACAAGGTAATCAAATGGAAAGAAAAACATTATTCAGATAGCTCATAAGCTCATCTATTTCTTTCAGAAAAGAATTTCCTACTACAATCTAAGCATGACACTCTCATACATCCTTTATGAAATAACTTGGATTTTGTAATATTTCCACGCGATAAGAGTTAGTTGGTTAGTTCGAAAGTTAGTTAGTCAGTTAATAAGTTAGTGAGATTACTAAATAAAGACTAACTAAGGTAAAAACTAACTAACGTTAATAGCTAATAATTTTTATTCAATTAAAAATATATTTTAAAAACTGAGAGTTGTAAATCTAATATTTTTCTCGGATTGACAAGGACCATAGCCACCCTTCACGAAAGTTACAATGTGAACGAGACTCATGAGCCATATTAATCACTAGTATTAATGTGTATAGTTTGAATGGTCCAAAAATATTAGATTTTTAGGAAAAAAACTAGTATATTTTAGATATTATCCTAAAAAGATAGAACTAGATGTCATTTAAAAGAAAAGACAAGTGACGTTTTAGTTAGTTTTGGAGATTTTATGAAAAGAAAAAAATAAAGTCAAGTGATTTGCGAAATCGCGCATGCTGCAATTGCAGTCTACAAGCAATAGATAGCACTTCCAATAGAGAAAAGAAGAAGGAGTGAACTGAGAGCTTTCTAAGCAAGTGTCTTGGGGTTTTACCCCCCCTTTTGGAGCCAATGAAACCATCAGATTTATGATCTGAGCATCAGATCACTAATTCTTCCAAGAGGCTCTCCACTCTTGTTCTCAATCTTATCCTCTCCTCTCTAATTCATTATAAATATGAGGCATGGGGAGGCACAAGGGAGCATAAGGAGACCTCGAAAGGTTGCGAGAGAGAGGTAGAGAGAAGAATACCCCTCCAAGAGATTGAGAGAGAGAGAGAGAGAGAGAGAGAGAGAGAGAGAGAGAGAGAGAGAGAGAGAGAGAGAGAGAGAGAGAGAGAAGAGTTACCCCGAGAGGCTACGTAATTCCCTCTATCTCGATCCTCGACTTAACCACCTTCTCTTACACTCTCCCATCTCGAATCTATTCCGCCTTCTTAATCTCTTGAGTCTACTTGCGGACGATGGCCTCCAAGTGAAGAATGTTGTGTATGAATGGCAATCTTACAACCAGCAACAACGAAGCTTTGGGTCATGAAGGCATCACTGTCAATCCAACTGCGGTTCCGATAGTAAGTAATGTATTTCTAAATTGATAGATGCTTGCTTTGATTCTCTCATGAGATACATTAGGCTCTATACTATGATGTACGAGAATAGGTCACATGAAGGGATAGCTTCTCACATATTCAAAAGATGGAGTTTATAAAATGCATGTATCAAGAGAAGTTAATTGCATTTAGTTGCGTATAGCTTATTCGTTGATAAAGCAATCGATCAGGGATTATGAATTGCATAATCGTAAAAAGAATAACATTAGGAATTGTGCATACAAGTATTAAGTAAATTTTGCATAGAATCGCTCTTTGATCCCAAGGGAAAGAGCGAATATGTGATGGAATTATTATCGAGTCTATTCTTGTATTGTTTGGGAAAAATACAATTAGTTTTGTTGGTTGATTGAACAACACCCTAAATGTTTTTATTTCAATCAACTGATTGTTGCATTGTAATTTGGATAAATATTCCAAGGCTTGTGTTGATGGCAAATGCATGGCAGGGATCTATAACAAGTTGCCATGGGAATAAAGGAATGTTTTCCTAGAACATGATATTAGGCTAATTGCCTTGATTGTGCTTGATTCCTAAATTGATTAATTAAGGAAGGATATTTTGCATAGGTGGATCACCTCCAAGATCGCACCAGGGATTACCCCGAGAGGGCACTATTCAATTCACGGACCGAAGGTCGAGTGGTGAAAAGACCAACCACGGAAATGACATCTCACTCCTAGACCGCTTGTGGGTCAGGTGGAGCTTTGGACACCCCTTGCCTATCCAAAATGGAGTTGGAGATCCCCGTGAGCCCAACGTCTAGGGCATTAGAAGATCCTATTCTAGATAAAGGATGGAAATTTTGGTGCCATGTGATTTGGACCAGTACTTCTGTTGGACAGAAGGGATACATGATTCTCCTGTATGGGTAGGAGACAAAGATTAACTTGAAGATAAGTTAAGAAACTTGTTTGTCAAAAGGACTGCTTGTTTTGTTTTCGTGTCTATGCTGTAAATTACGCAAACGAACCCTGTGCCCTAAAAGGCTTAATTAATGAAGCTGATTTTAAATGTTGCACATAAATGTGGTAGGACCTAATTAGAAAACTAAAGCTATCAAGGGAAGTAGATGGACGAAATTCCTGATGGGTCCGTCCTATGATAGGGTGGTCCGTCCTATGATAGGGTGGTCACAAGGATTTATCACCGTTTGACTTTAGGTATTGTTAAGTTAGAACTCGATTCATGCCATTTTAGGGGACTGGAATGGGACTATGCCCTACGAGCAGAGAGGTTGAGCGGCACATCCCTTTTGTTTTCCATTCTCTTTTAGAGCCATCATCCATGAGTGGGTTCGAGAGATAGAGATGACGGAATGAATTTGAGAGGGGAGAGCGTGAGAGAAGATGGCTTAGTCGAAGACTGAGACAGGGGGGTTGAGCTAACTCTCTTCCTCGCAGTCTCTCGGGGTAACTCCTCTCTCTCTCTCTCTCTCTCTCTCTCTCTCTCTCTCTCTCTAGCTCTCTCTCGGGGTAAGTCCCTCTCTCTCTCTCTCTCTCTCTTTCTCTAGCTTCCTTCCACAGCCTCTTGGGGTCTCTTATGCCTCTAAATTAAGTAGAGGGCATGCCTTTTTATAGGCTGAAGGGAGTGCAGGCTGCCTTTCCCTTCTCCTCTCTTTTTGTCCTCTTTTAGGCAAAGACAGATCCTCCTCTCAGAGTGGGGAGCTTCTTTATCTCTTATTATTTTTAATTTTTCTCTCTTTAGTTTTCTCAACCAAGAAAAGGGGGGGAGGTGTTCTGAGGTTGTCGACGTCTGTAAATGGAGATAAAGAAGATTTTCTCTCTCCCTCTCTCTCTTTTAATGGTAAAGGAGATTTTTCTGGCAATCATGGACGATGAAGTAGATGATAATTATGATGATGATGATGAGGATAATGATGTTCGTGTGATTACAATGGCTTTACGAGTCTGTTGAGCTATGTTAGCTAATCCAATCGATCTTTGCAACGTGCTTTGCATCCTAGCCTAACCAGTCGAGTTGATCATCATGATTTTGCAAATGATAATGATGACGACGATGACATTGATGATGATTAGGAGGGGGTGGTCTTCTTTTCGGTGGTCATTAGTTCGACGGCCGTCCGCCTTCCCTTATTTCTTTTAATTAGTTAGTTTAGTTAGTTTTTTAATCGTTAGTTTTTTTCCTAACGTTAGTTGTAGTTAGTTAGTAACTAACTTACTAGTTATTAACTAACTTATCTAACTTACTAACTACTAACTAACTTTACTAACTCACTAACTACTAACCTTACTAATCTTTCGAACTAACTAACTAACTTTTATTGCATGTAAATATTACATGACCAATCATTCAATTTTTGGATCAAATTGATTTCATGAAAGGAGGGAAAAAACGAAATAAAAAATTTACCAAAAAAGAAAAAAAAGCACGAGGTCAAAGAAATTTTTTGTGCACTATTCATTCCTTGCTTTTTAAATCCCTCTCTATCCCTTTTTAATATAAAAAACCAAAGATTTGGAGAGAGCAGATTCACCCTCTATGAATGTCAACATCTAGCCTTCCTATTGGACAATCCAAAAGGCCCACTTCTTACATTATATTATTTTTAAGGATTCACTTTTGAGTCTGAATTTTGCATGATATCACATTTCTCAAGAGTAAAACTAGTTGCTTCTTTAACCTGCCATGCAAACTATAAGTTCTCATAGCATACTTGGAAGTCATCGATATACTTGAGCGTGGCATGGCTGTGAGAATGCACTTGGGGGTATTTTAGTGCAATTTGTAACTTTTGAAATACAAGGGGTATTTTCAACAAAATATACCTACCCCTACAAAACAGCATAACGAAATACAAGTCCAAGGACTGAAGAACAATACCGTCCGAGGGGCACTAGTAGGGCCACCTACGTTCTTTGCACATCCGTCTGCTGCCCGCAGTCATCCATGTCTTTTCCTGCAGCTATGGCAGCCGCAGCAGCTGATTCTCAAAGACCGACCAGAGTTCCCGTTCCTGCTCCGCGTCTGCCTACCGGCCCCCCACGTCCCACTACAGTGGTAGACAGGGAGAAGGTATATCATGAGTGTCTGTTCAAATGATTTCTTTAGTTTTAATGTAAAGAAACCGCTGATTCTCTAACGAGGAAATTTCTTCCGGTCTTCTCGCCTCTCTCTCTCTCTCATGGTTATACTATTTTTTTTGCAGACCTGTCCACTTCTTCTTCGTGTCTTTACCAAGGTGCGCAGTTCTTTATGTACCGATTTTACTCAGAAATTGATGAATTTATGTAAGGTCTTTAGTGTTTTGGTCTCTCTTGGCAGAGTTTACAGGCATTGTAATACCTTTTTTTTTTCGGATCTCATGTGTCCTAGTCTTTTTCCAACATCCCAATAGATTGATATGCATCATGTCAACACCTAAGCACAATGCCATGAACTAAAGAGCTAGAGTTCCAACATGGGGTAATGGCTTTTGTGAGGAGAACTGAACCTGAGCCTTCAGTTGTTGGTCGCTTATATGCTAAAGTTGGTGTTCAGATTGCCTTAGGAGACTCAACATACTGGTCTTGTGACGTTGGGGATATTACACTTTACGATCTCTATGGAAACTACACACATACTTTAAGATCAGGTCCTACAGTCATTGTTGAGTTTGCATCCAGAGTCTCAAGCCATTTTTTGTGCCAGATCAGGTTCTATATCCCTCTTGAATCTAGGATTGGTTCAAAAAGTCAGTATTGATTTGCTTCAAGATGGTGAACTTATTTTTTGGATAAATTTGCACTTTTTAAACTCCTTTTTTCTAGGTCAAGTTGCATATGAACATCGAAACTCTCGTTGCAAACTCATAAGTGAAAATGGCTTTGATCCGTGTCTTGAAAGTCCACGGTCCTTCAGTTTGGCCCAAAGCGCTCTTGGAAGGGGCAATGAAATTGTCTTCTAATTTTGTAGTATACAGGACATTTGTGCATTTAGTTCCACTTTGTTGCCACCTTTGTTTGTGGCAAATGACTTATGCTATTGTCTAGTATATTTAGCTAGCTCAACCCTTTCTTGATATGTGTTGGAAATAGGGACTTCTAGGGAACTCAATTCATGAGGCGAACTGAAGTGTTGATGGATGTTGGAGTGTGCTCGGCTCTTTTCTAGCTCATGAACCTCTTTAGTTAGGGGCCCTTGTATATGGGTATCCTTTTTAGTTTTGGGCTTTGGTGCAGAGTCTTTGTCTATGTATCTATCTTCTACTTTCATTCTATCTAGTGCATGTTCCATTGTTGCTCCTGCTGGGTGTTGCCTCTTGATTCTCTATTGTTAATGGAGTATATCTCATAGATGATAGAGTCAATGTGAGTGGGCATTTCTTTTTAATGTTAGTAGCATTTTTTCTTGGCTGACCTGATTTTTGGAGCTAGATTTATACTAGTCGACTAGTTATTTATGGCATTATTTTCAGCCTATTTATAGGTTGCCCCTCTCCCACTCTTATTCACTTCAGTTAGTCACCTTAGATACTCATCCTTTAACACGATTGCTTCCTTCTTTCTCTCTCTCGCTCTGTGTTTTTTTTTCGTAAAGGGTAATTGTATTAATCTTTGGAAATGTAAAATACAAGAGTAAGCATTGAACCATTTGGTTGATGAAGCATTTGAAGAAGTCAGAGTATACCAAGAAGCCAAATCATACTTGGGAAGGATGTCGGCATACTATATGATGCTAAACCACTAGTGAAGAAGACCTCTCAGTTAAGAGATATGTTGTGCACTTTTGGAAAGAGAATAAAAAATGAATGCATCATGGAGAGAAGGAGACTGGTGCAAATCATCCATGGGAAGGATGCCGGCATACTATATGTTGCTAAACCACTAGTGAAGAAAACCTCTTAGTTAAGAGATATGTTGTGCACTTTTGGAAAGAGAATAAAAAATGAATGCATCATGGAGAGAGGGAGAGTGGTGCAAATCATCCTTGGGAAGGATGCTCGCATACTATATGATACTAAACTATTAGTGAAGAAGACCTCTCAGTTAAGAGATATCTTGTGCACCTTGGAAAGAGAATAAAAGAATGCATCATGGAGAGAGGGAGAGTGGTGAAGGAACAAAAATGGAAACATTGAATTTCAAGGATAGAAAATGGAAATGCCACGTCATCTAGGGGCGGCTTAAAAGAGTTCTACAAAAGGTATAAGCTCAAAGGAGCTTTCTGATGCATACAAGGATTTTGGTACATAATTAATATGCTGATTGCAAAGAGAGAACAATTGTAAATAAGTGCAAAACCATACAAGAGAGTAAGTGATAACTAATTATCATCTCTTAGTTCCTCTTTCTCTTTGTCTCCCTCTTTCTTATCCATGTCATAGTCTTTAGTTTTGCTATAAGCAAATCCTCTTCATTATCATCCTCCTCATTAACGAGAAAATTCAAAATAGATAGAAACAACTCTAAGCCTAATCATTTTAAAAGATTAAACATAAAATATTTAGTGATTTAAGCTTAATTAATGAAACATTTAATTTCTGTCTAAATATTAAACATTAAATAACTATTTAGCATTATGAGTTTTAAAGAAAATGTTACATTAAGACAAGAAACATTTAACAATAAAACATTAATAATGCTTAAAGAACATGTCAATTAAAAAGCTCAAAGAACATGAGATTAACAACACTTTAAACACTACATTTAAAGCGTACAGAACATGATGACTAGTAATGCTACGCTTAACAAGCGTAAATAACATGATGATTAATAATGCTATGTTTAAAACATAAAGAATATATATACCACATTTTGTTTATAACGTTTTAGGCTTGTTGGAAAATGAGGTGAACTGAAACATTTTCCCAAGGGAAAACATTGCATGGCATCCGTTTCCCCAAATGGGAAATGTTTCGGACAAGGAAATGTGTTTTGGGTCCTCCTCCATAGGTCTTGGTGTTTCAGGTCTTGTAAAGGGGCCTTTCGAGGCGTTCTTCGTTTCTATGTCTCTTGAGCCATATGGATTCTATTTTTGGAGTATATTTTCTTTGAGTTCTTGAGTTCTTGTTATTTTCTTTTTTCTTTTTTGTGCTCATTGCAATCTATATCATTAGTGTGTCTTTGCTTTTGTTGCTCCATACTTTTACTAACATCGTATCATAGCATTTGTGCTATCTACACCCAAGTAAGTCTTGGTAGACAAGTAGAGTGCTGGGTAGCAGTTTGGCTAGGCATCTATTTATAGCCTGCATTTTGCTGCTGCCACTTGCATTTTGGAGCCTTAGTTTGTATATTTAGCCCAATTTGCATTCCCATCTTGATGTTGGTATTCTTAGAGGCCGAATTACACTCATTGGCTGTCGTGTTTTAACCATTGCACTTTCTTCACTTTCGATTCTTCTTTGTTTTGACATTTTACTTGAATTATTGAACTCGTGGTATTGGTTTGTGTCTTTGCAAGTGCATCTCTCTCTCTTAAACCCCTTCACTTCTTTCATCTTCTTTGTATCCCATCTAAAATGGTGCCTCCATGTTTCTCTATTGACAAGCTAATCTTACTTGGAGTGTTGTTTTGATAGCAGGTTTGGTTGCTTTTTGTAAATTATGTATTGGTTATGCTGATTGGAAATTTTGAAGAAGTGTTTGGCAGTAGCATGGTTAAGCAGAGCAGTTGATATCATCTTATTGTAATGCCTTATGAAAAATTGACCTCTACAAGAGAAAGAATATGCTAAGTTTAAGTTGTTGGCTCGTTTGAATGCTTTGCATGCACAATGTAGTATGTTTGTAAGCACACTTGTTTATTAAACAAGGAAGTATTAGAATGTTGCAACAATTTATGTTTGCAAGTCTATGTAGAAGTCTAGTGGTGGTAGGAGACATTGAAAAATTTATGTTTGCAAGTCTATGTAGAGTCTCAAGAGTTGCAGTGAAAACCATACCCATTTACATACCAACTATAGTGACTAGTACGTTTAATAGTGACCTTGTGGTAGATATTTGGTCAGCAAACAGTACCTTGGATGCATGTTGAATGCATGTGAGATCGTGAAAGTACTATCTTCCCCTTGAGTATCGGGCAATGCTTTGGACCTTCTATGCTTTGCTAAGCTTGATTGGGCCTAATCTGAAGTTGGCTTCAATTGAAGGGTTTCTAGGTAAAGTTGCAACAACTGAGAGTGGTTTGCTAAGTCACCCTCTTTTATCCATTTGGCATCCAGTAGTGAATAATTTTGAAATTCCACCAATACCTCTTGGAAACTTTACATCTAATATTCCTTATTTTAACTTGTTGCCTTTTGGGATAATCCCTTGCCATGTGCCCCTTTTGTTTATATACAAAGCATTTATTTACAATCATTAACTCCTTGCATTTTACAAGTGTTTTCCAAGTTTTTCCTTGCTTTTCTTTTTTTTTTTGGCCTCTTCTTAGCTCTATTTTCAAATCTACCCCTCTTTTTAGCCTTTTGGAGATTTCTTGGACAACTTCTTATCATCATCTTAGAAGCTTGAACCCTTTCCACGCAAGAAAGCATCAGCTATACTTGTCGTCTGTATGAGTTGTGACATGTTGTCACGATGGTTTTTTTGCAAAAATCCCTAATTCCTTTAGGTAGCCCACAACAATACTTCTCCACTTGCTCATGAAGAGGGACAACTTGATGAGAAGTAACGAGCAACAATGCACCCCAAAGCTTCTTATTTTATTACTCTTAAGTTTTTGCATTGTGATGCATCCAGCAATAATAATATCCACTTCAAAAGTGCTCATTAACCAATTAGAAGCAAACATTTGTTGAGCTAAAACATGCTTTTCAGCTGATTAGCATTCTTTAACAGCCCCAAAACACACTTAATCAATGAAAAATCCCAAAAAGGAGAGCGGTCCGAGAGAGTTTCAGTGGTCTCCCAAAAACCCTAATTTTGGGCACGCTTCCACATCTATAAATAGACAGACTGCCCTCATTCAGCCTCATCCTGTTTGTGCAAGTTTCTCACTCCATGTGCAGATTTCAGCCATCAGACTCCTCCCAGGTGGTTGTCCAGCCCTTGTGACTGCTGCCACTCCATTCGTGTTTGCTCCTGTTGTTGGCGCCTTCATCCATGCTGACGTCAGTTGCTTGTGACATCATCATCTGCTGCGATTTGATCATCCAATCATCGCTAGCCACATCAGACACTGTTTTGGCATGTGTTTGCACCTGTGCAGCCTAGGCATCAGCTGTTCATAATCCTACGGCAATTTCAGATCTGTGTTTGCTGTCTGGGAGAGCCGCCAGCCATCACACACACTCCTACCATTTGCGTTTGCTGATCAACATTTGCTGTCACTTGTGTTTACAGCATCTATCTCTTCAGACACTCTGACTGGTGGTCACAGACTTGGGATCCATCTTTGGTGGACATCACACTCCGACATTGCTCTGCCCTTGATCACACTGTACACTCTTACATTCATTTACAACATTCATTCACTTCAGAGTTGTGTTCTCTCTCTCCCTTCTTCTGTTTGTGTTTGAGTTTTTGTGTTTGAGTTTTGAGTTTTGTGTTTAGGGTTTGAGTTTTGCCCTCTGTATCTGTGTTTGTCTCTTTATGTTTTTGTCGTGGTCGTACACTCTGTGTCCCCTCGGTGTAAACCCTAGCAGTTTTCTTCACATCGTATCAGAGGCGGTGCTCTTGTAAAGAGTATCTTGCGGGATACTGTGGAGAGCTAGTCTTTGTGCAAGGCACACAATATGACTCGTAATCGAATCACAATGTCCTAGACATCGACTTCTCCAGTTTCTATGATGTCCTATCAGGCTTCTCCATCAATGGAGTCCCTGAGATGACATTATGGACTCGGTGAGGAGGACGACACTCCATCTTCACCTTCTTCTTCTACTCCTATTCCAGTTTTTACTAATATGACAGAAGAGAACTTTGAGGAGTACTATCGCAACAAGTACGGTGATGTTTACACCCCTGCTACTAGTTTTGCTACCACATCCGGACCGGTTGGTAAGGCTGGCCACCTCTTCGATCATGGAGGACATACGGCATTCGGAACGTCTGGCAATCCATCTTCATCATCTCAGCTAGGTCTAATGTTAGGTTTGTACAATTCTTTTGTGTTGCATGAATCAAAAGCCTCGCCTGTTTCTTCTTTTGAAGTACAGGATTCGGATGGCTTTGTGTATGTGAACTTTAATAGAGGGGGCTTACGAAGCAGACAGAATTCAGGTACATCTACAACTTCTATTTCATTTGAGTATGTCACACACACTTCTCACTTCCCTGCCATCCCATCCTCTTCTATATCACACCTTGATCACCTCTCATCATCTTTTCAGAACCTTGGATTATGCTCCACATTTACATCACGCACCCTAGGTGTTGGATCTTCCATCTTTGCTCCTAGCACCTTTTCCTTCTCCACCCCATTCTCTACCTCTTTGCACCATGGTACTTCGTTAGGGGGAATGCACACCCATAACTCTTGGGTCGATTGTGATGGGCATCCCCCTCACTATCCCCAGCTTTACATCTCACATGATCACTTGAACACAGGGGTTTCCATTCTCCCCTTATGGTGCATCCTCACACTCTCCTTGGGTTACACCTACACAGGGATTCCCTTCTTCTGCTCTCCGTGTTCCCATCCCACCTCCTTGGGTTCCTCATGTGGCTACCATGCCTATGCCTAGTCAGCCCATCCCTACCTATGAATCCACCTTGTACACTATTTGCATGCTTGGTGGGCACTTTGGGGCCCATTCCCAAGTGTACTCCACTCCCCCATCCTACCCACACTATATTTTTTCACACTATCCATCTCCGAGCACTACTACTCCTGTTGCAACGACTAAGAATGCCTTCACGGACAAGACACGTTTTAACGGGTCAAATTTCACCACTTGGTCTAATTTCATGCAACAAGTGCTTGAGTCTCAAGGTCTTTGGGACCTCGTCATTGGTCTAGAGCCTATGCTAGATCCTCGACTAGCTCACCCTAACTACATCCGTCAATGGAGAGCCCGCAATGCCACAACCAATGTTGAGCTGATGCAAGGATTGCTTCCTGAGTTTCACTCTCAATTGCAGCACTTTTTGCTTGCGTTAGAGCGTTGGAGTCACCTTCTCGACCGCTATGCAGCTAGGGATCGTACTCGGCGCATCAATCTTGATTTTGAGCTTCAAGAGTTCTCTATTGAGGAAGGGGATGATCTGAAAGTCAAGCTGGTTGAATATAGATGGTTACTTGCCGAGCGCCACTATTGGCTCTCCAAAGTTAGATGACGATCATGTTACATTCTTTTTGAATAAGTTTCCCAAAAAGTACTTCAATTTCATTCAACACATCATCTCTCAACCTAGATTACTAGCCTTCTACGAGTTTGAGTGCAAGTTTTTGCGTTACACGAGGCTGCATGATCAAGTCCGCAAGAAATCCTCATCAAAGTCTTATTCAGAGCAGAGAGGGTTGGTTGCCTCTTCTTGGGGAGGAAAAACCACCTATGGCAAAAACTCGCAAGATGCGAAGGCAAGCTAATCAAAGGGTGACTCCTCTTCCTTAGATGGAACTAAAGAATCTAGACCTATCTGGCAGCAACTCCTTAAGAAAAACCGGTTTTGCACACATTGCTAGAGAGCATGCTATGTGGACAAGGAGTGTTGCTCCAAGACCCAAGGTCTTCCACCTAAAAAGCCTCAGCAGACCGCTGCGATTGCAGAGTCCATTGGGGCTACGCCTTCTACTCCTGCTTCATTTGCTCCTTCAGCACCCATTGTTGCTGGATATGTGGCTCGAGTACAGCCTCAGCAGTCCATCTCTTTCACTACCCTTGAGGGATTGGCTGATTGGTCTGTAGGTTTTGATCACGTTGCACTTCATGCATCCATCTCACCTTTCTCTCCATCTCGTCAGGTGTTCCCTTGGCAGAGCCCTGCTACTGGATGTACGCGATGGTGGCCACCTTCTTAGCCTAGCCTGTCTCTAGGTCCTTTTGGATACCCTAGGTTAGTCTAGCATTTATTTTTTGCACTCTTAAAGTCGGACCCATAGAATTCATTGTTCCTTAGCTTTTCCATTCTTTTGTCTTCTGCTCCATTTACTTACACACTACACATTCATTGCATTTATTTTGAGTTAGAGTTTTCTGTTATGTTTTGCTTTGGAGTATCTCACCACTAACCTCTGTGTTTGTAGATTCTCATCTCTTTTGCAGGGTTTTGTCTTTCAGTGTAGGGCTAACTTGCAGATTGCTTTGGTCCTACTTGGGCTAGAGACGTGGGGATGTGCACCGTTCCTTTCATGGTTTCATCATCCTTGGAGTGCTTGCTCGTCTTCCAGTATGGCAGTTTTTCCTCCCGAGACGGATCGTGCAGCATCTCTCTCAATGCTATCATGGCGGTGACTTCTACCTTGCTCTTCTAGCGGGGTGCTTCAGCCACTTCATTTTCTTTCATTGCTTATGGTTTCGGCACCATATGAAGACTGACATGAGGCTCTTCGTTCTTCGGCATCTACATTCCGGTTGAGAGGGGGTTTCTACTCTTCTTGGTATTCTACAAGCTTCAGTACTTTGTCTTTGATATCGGCTTCTTCCCCCTATTGTACCTTACCCTTTACATTCCATGATTTCATCATCTTTGTACTAGGGCGCTTGGGCAAGCGAACAATTTTTCCATGAGAGACATTGTCCAAGTGGCACCTGCAGCATGAGCATTCTTCAGCATGTAGCACACTTTGGATCTCATTGTGCAAAGCACCACTTGAGCGAATCCTAAGCTGTTTCCACCGGTGGCTCTTGTTATCACACCACCATCCTCCTTCATCACATGGATACCTCATCGCCTATTTTTCCTCGTCATCGACACCCCTGAGTGGTTGGGTTAGCTTGTTTTGTTTTGTGATGTGTTGGGTGTACCCTCCCTACTCCCCTCTTCTAGGTCACTATTACTTAATCAGCCGCATCCCATAAAATTTACCTCACTTTTTCAAAAAAAAAAAAGTTCCATGTAGTTCCATCCGTCTTTGCAGGGCTTGGTAGTCCATTGGCAGTCGACGTGCACCCTTTGTCCAATGCCTTGAATTCCCTTGGTAAGATAATCATTGCCTTTGTAGTCTTGGTAGGTCACTTTGCAACCGATGTGCACCCTTTGTCCGTTGCCCTGGTTACTTTGGAGTGGGACGCCTTGGGGTCAATAAACATCACAATGGGTGGCCTAACCTTTCGGTTCAGAGAGGGGGTGTTGAGCTAAAACACGCTTTTCAGTTGATTAGCATTCTTAAACAGCCCCAAAACACACTTAATTAATGAAAAACCCTAAAAAGGGGAGTGGTCCGAGAGAGTTTCAGTGGTCTCCCAAAAACCCTAATTTTTGCCTTCCACATCTATAAATAGACAGGCTGCCCCCGTTCAGCCTCATCCTGTTTGTGCAGGTTTCTCACTCCATGTGCAGATTTCAGCCATCAGCCTCCTCCCATGTGGCTGTCTAGCCCTCGTGATTGTTACCACTCCATCCACGTTTGCTCCTGTTGTTGGCACCTTCATCCGTGTTGACCTCAGTTGATGGCGACATCATCATCTGCTGCGATTTGATTATCCAGTCATCACCAGCCACATTAGAGATTGTTTCAGCTTGCGTTTGCACCTGTGCAGCTTAGGCGTCAGCTGTTCATCATCCAGCGGCAATTTCAGAATCACACACACTCCTACTGTTTGAATTTGCTGATCAGCATCTGCTGTCACTTGCATTTACAGCATCTACCTTTTTAGACACTCCGACTGGTGGTTACAGACTTGGGATCCGTCTCTGGTGGACGTTACACTCTGACATTGCTCTGCCCTTGAGCACATTGTACAGTCTTACATTCATTCACTTCAGAGTTGTGTTCTCTCTCTCCCTTCTTGTGTTTGTGTTTGAGTTTTGATTTTTGCGTTTAGGGTTTGAGTTTTGCCCTTTGTGTCTACGTCTGCCTCTTTGTGTTTCTGTCATGGTCGTACACTCTGTGTGTCCTCAGTGCAAACCCTAGTAGTTTTCTTCACAACATTTGCTTAAATTGTACTCATGTTGATGGTGCTGTACCTTGCATTAGAAGTGTGGGCCACCATTGCAATGCATTTCTGTTCTAGAAAGTGGTTGCCTTTTGAATCTTATGATTTGGGTGAAATTGCTCGAATAGGTTGTTTCAAATTGTTGAATGAAAGTCAAAGCCTATCTTGTGTACCACTGAAGGTCTCAAACTTTACCTAATTTTCACCCTCATCATACTCCTTTGCTGTCCCTTTGGGTGTCAAATTATAATTGTGAAGAGGATGCAATGGCAATGGAGAAGAAGAAGAGGAAGATGCGGGAGAGAAGAGCACACACAATGTAGGTGCTGTCCAACTGAACTGACAGCCTTATTGCACTATCATATTATATATGAATAAAGAATGGGTGGTCACAGTATACACGGGTAGGCCTAGAGGCCTTTTATCCCAACAACCTCCCACTAAAAGGCCAATGTGGCTAGGGAGTGAAAACAAAGAAAAGAAAAGAAAAGACAAGGTGAGGAATTATAACATCTCACCCAATGCCCAATCGGAAAGCAAGTTGTGCAAGAAGTGTCGGGAACCTATGCAGGAAGAAGAGTCAAGCATCCCCGAGTCCATGACATCCAGGAGATAAGCGATCCTGCAGCTCCATACAATGGAGCAATCCAAGAATGCTTCTCATGAAGCAAGCACAACTCATCACTGCATGGCTGTAAAGCATCAGAGTCGCGCATAGCATCAGCGTGGCGCATATAAGACAGCGGAGAGTAGTCAAACTCTCCAGAGTCAATCACTGAAAGAGGGTCAACATCCCGGATACTCGTCCAACGGGGTCTCAAGACTACATGTGGCCTCAGCGAAGCAAAAGACTGACATATGGCTAGCTGTCTAGCCTGCAAAACTACAAGGAAATGGCTCCCATGAGCCTGCAAGGGGTCTAGCAACAACTGACCACCAACATCCTGACCCTGACTGCTATGCATAGCTACGTCATCTGGGCCAATAAGTACCTCATTTTTAGCATAAGGAAATGGCTCCCATGAGCCTGCAAGGGGTCTAGCAACAACTGACCACCAACATCCTGACCCTGACTGCTATGCATAGCTACGTCATCTGGGCCAATAAGTACCTCATTTTCAGCATAAACAGCTTGCTATAATGGCATTGTAGCTGCTGTAAAATCAGCCATAAAGCGTACTGAACGCTCACATCAAGAGGGCTTAGAGGTGTCTGCGTCTCATAGAAGACAACATGACGGCTGCGTATAACCTGTTGGGCATCCAAATCCCATAATGTGTAGGCCTTAAAGTCACCATCTCCATAACCAAGGAGGATACATCTACGTGACATAGGCTCATGTGGCATACGTACAGATGCTTGGCAGCCAAACATCCTCAAGTAATCATAGGAGGGTTGCATGCCACTCCATGCCTCACGGGGTGTAATACCATCCAAGGTCAAGCACGGCGTCCTGTTAACCAAATAGATTGCTGTCATAAGGGCCTCAGCCCAAAAGCCATATGACAACCCAGCTGTGGTAAGCATAGAAGCAACCTTTGCCTGTAAGGTCAGACACATGCCATGAGCAATCCCATAATACCGTGGGCATAAGAAATCAATGCAATATTGCTGACAAGAGGTCCGAAAGCTGGGAGAGAGAACATGACTCTCATAATCCATCTGCAAGCACCTAGGCTTGTTATCTGCAGAATCCATAAACTTGTCAAGCATAACTGCAGCATCCTCAATCTGCACCAAGGGAAAAACCCAAACACGATGGGTAGCATGATCAACAAAGGTCACAAAGTACGACTCTCCACCAAGTGACTGGGAAGGCATAGATCCATATACTACACAATCGACAAGATCTAGAGAAGCATGCCTCATATGATCGCCATAAGCCAAGGGGGACTCTGCAAGGACCAAGAGTACAATCAAGGCAAGCATCAAGATCTGTAGGTGACATAGGAGGCAGCAATGAGTTTGAACGAGACAAGATCTCCATCTCTCTGTGGTGCATATGGCCTAGGCGATAATGCCATAACAATGCATGTGGTATCCGGATAATTGCAACCATAGAATCTCCCACATGAGAGACATGCACTGGGTAATGAGAACGAACTCGAGAACCTCTGGCCAAAACCAAGCAACCATGACAGATCTTCAATGACCTATCTCGAAGAGAAATAGAGTAACCTGCATCATGCAATTGACTGACAGAAATTAGGCTCTTATTGAGCATGGGAACATGCAGAACATCCCTGAGCATAAGAGAAGTCCCATTAGGCAAAGCTAGGTGTATGTTCCCTGTACCAACAATATCATAGTCTGCTCAAGGCCCAGATCAATACATCCATTAACCTCCCTGTAAGAAGAGAACCATGCTCTATGAGGGGTAACATGACAAGATGCCATAGAGTCGAAAAGCCAATCAAAGGCATGGGCCTGATCATTGAGCAAGTAAGCTGTAGGGAAACTAGATGACAGGACATGCTCAGCTGCATCATCATGGGTAACTGCATGTACCGCACCACTAGAAAGAGTGGTAATACTTGCTACATCGTTGACTCTCTGCTCATGTCGAGTCCATCTCTGTCTCTGCTGCTCTCTAATCCATCTAAAGCATTTTCTTTGAACATGCCCAAGCTTCCCACAATGGAAGCAAACAACGTCTGAAGTAGAAGAACCTGTAGAATATGACAAGGAATCCAAGTCATCATGAATAGGGCTATCCATAGCATCCACGGAGCTCAAGCAGTTGAGGGCTGTCCCAACATAGGGAACCTGCTCATAAAGACAATCATCTGCTAGTACATCAGTGGTAGAAGGATGCTGTAAATGCTCATGAAACCTCAATGGATGGGAGGACATAAAGGCATCAATCAAGGATGCAAAAGCTCCCCATGAAGAAGAGTCGTAGCCAACTGCATGACATAACCAACCACAGTACAGTAAAGCATAAGACATCTCTCATAAGAGCATATGATATTCAGCCATGAAATCATCCCATAACCATATGCATACGCATAGCTCTGCAGTACATCATGCCACCAAGGAACATCCAAGTCAAGTAAAGACTGACAAGTGGCAAAGCATCTTGCAAGAGTCAAGCTCCAGGTGAAGCCCAAACATCTATACAACAACATCCAAATAAGTGACTCTGTAAGGTATACAATAGTAGACCATGTGCATAGACGGGTAAGCATACATAGCATCTGCTCTCTAACATGGACGGGCAACAGGAGCCCAACTAGCATAGAAGCTAGACAACAGAGAAGCAAGAAAGCCATAACTGTAAATCCCAAGCACTATCCAAGTCCACTGATCAGTAAGTATCCCGCATATCAAATGCAAACGAGCAATCACATCTCAATAGGTAACTACTAAAACAAGGGAGCAGTTCACTGCTCAATACTTGTAAGTGCATCCAAATAATAGCCAAGATCCATAATCGGAGCATCAAATCCCATATAGCATCCAAGGTCGTAACGGAAAAAGCCAAGTCGTAACAAAAAAAGCCAAGTCAATGTCCAACTGCTCAAGAGAATACTCAAATGAATGTCGAGACGAGCTCAAACAACTGCCATCCATAGCCAAAGCATAAAGCATTCACCAAGACATCATAAGCCATACTGGGTAGCCTAGGCATAAACCATGTCATAGATGAAATGCCAGCTGCAAAGAAATGACAGTCAAACCCAAATCGAGCTCTAATCTCAGCTCAGAAGTATTCCGGAGTATAAACAAGACATGTGGCATAGTCTAAATACATCATGACATCATACCGAGTAGCCGGGAGCACCCCGTAACCAATAGGTATAACCCAACTGTAGCATAAACAGCTTCAGTCCTGAAGTTTCCAGCAGCATATAACCTTTGTAAACTGAGCAAATCAATGCTCAATCCAAGCTCAAATCCATAGGCAAACCATAGGCATACATTCTCATATGTATAGGCACCAACCAGGCATAGTCGGACATCAAATGCCAAGACTTGTAAGCATAAAATTGAAGTAATAGGTGGTTGCCCTGTTTTGGACAGATCTGGGATTGTTCAAAACAGTCAATGGCTGAGCTAAATCAGCTCCAAATGCGTCTCACATAAGAAGCATAACATTTACAAGTGATTTGGTATCAATAGACATCAGTAGAAGCATCACATAAGCCATAGGCATACAAATACATGTTGTCTCAGATCTGAAATTTGTTGCAGAATATTCTGTCATCAGAATTTGGCAAATCCGACATCACCATCGCGTCCGGAGCGTGCCAAAACCCCAACTTAGACTCTTACCTTGCCTGAATTGGGTTTAGAATGCCCGAGATATGACAAAAAGAGTGATTTTTGGGCCAGATTTTGAAACGGGCGCAAAAAAAACGTGAGCTGGCTGGGGGGGGTCTGCTGTCCCATGTGTCAACAAATGGGCCCAAAGGGGGCACAAATGGGGGCCAAAGAATGCCTACACCAAGCCTCAGCAAGCCTTGATAGGCTGGAAGCAAGATCCAGGTGAAGGAAGCTCCAAGAGGTGTGAGCTGTGGCTGCCCACAACCTGTAAAAACCTTGTTAAGCTGAAAACTGAGTGAGAATGAAGATTTCATACCTTGTGTGGAAGGCCGGGATGAGGTCTTGAAGACTCGCTCTGATACTAGTTGAAGGGGATGCAATGGCAGTGGAGAAGGAGAAGAGGAAGATGCGGGAGAGAAGAGTACACACAATGTAGGTGCTGTCCAACTGAACTGACAGCCTTATTGCACTATCATATTATATATGAATAAAGAATGGGCGGTCACAGTATACACGGGTAGGCCGAGAGGTCTTTTACCCCAATAAATTGGCTGCTGCAAAAAGGGTGCACTTGCTGCCTTTGCATCATAACTACCACCATGAGAAGGATTTGCACGACCACCATTCATTCCTTGAGCCCCATACATAGCAAGGGGTACAAATATAGTACCATACACGCCACTTTGTGCCCCAAGAATAATACAAATACTACCATACCTAGGGTTTGCATTCCACTTGTCATACACCAATACATTGGGCCTTGCACTCCATGCATTGGTTGTTGCATATCATAAGGAGTTGTACCATGCATCCCCATATTCAGTCCTTGATCCACCATAGCATGAAATATAGTACCACCACCAAAGTATCCTAGCTACCCTATGTGAAGAAGACTATGGAGACACCGCTAGGATTTGCATTGATGAAACATAGACTGTATGATCACAACCGAAGCACAATGAGACAAATACAAACACAAAAAGCAAAACTCAAAACTCAAACATAGAAACTCAAACACAAACAAAATAAGAGAGAGAAAGAACACAACTCTGAAGTGAACGAATGCTGTAAATGAGTTGCTACGGCAGTCTATATAATGAACAGGACTCCCACTGCAGCAATACATGGGATGACTCCAGAGGAGAGGTATACTGGTAGGAAACCAGATAGTTCTCATTTGAAAATTTTTGGTTGCATTGCCTATGTACATGTGCCAGATGAGTTGAGATCCAAGTTGGATCCAAAAGCTAAGAAGTGCATCTTTATTGGTTACTCTCTGCAGAGAGCAGATATAGATGCTATAACCCTTCTACTCATAAGTTTACAGTGAGCAAAGATGTTGTTTTTGATGAGATGAGTAGCTGGTATAAACCAGTAAATGTGATTGATGATGTAGATGCACAAAATGATAATGCTGCACAAAATTCACAGCAGCAGTCACAAAATATTAGTGGACGTGGAGCATCCTCTAGCAGTGGTTCACATTCTTCGCCATGGATAGACAGATTGAGATCAGGAGAATCTTCTTAAAGCAATGCAGATAGTGGTATTCAGGTATCACGAAAAGGAAAAGAGAAGGTAGATCAGCCTATGTTTGATATGAATGCAGGTCACTCTTATGTGGATGGTGAATCCAGTGGCTCAGAACAGAGCATTGATGATGAGTTGGGTATTCCTTCTATTGTTACACCTGGAGTAAGGAAGACCAGGGATGTTTTGAGAGCACCTGGGAGTGAACCTACTTTGCGCAGGTCTACGAGAGCTAGGTATCCTGTGGATAGGCTGAAATATGATGGATTTACAGCCATTCACTATGCATATATGGTCAAAGTGATATAGGAACCAGAACCCACTTCTTTTGAGCAAGCCATGGGAAAAGAAAAATGGGAGAAAGCCATGAATGAAGAAATGGATGCCTTGGAAGCAAATGCTACATGGGAATTAGTACCTTTGCCTAAAGGTAAGAATGCAATTGGCTGTAAGTTGGTTTATAAGGTGAAGCACAATGCAGATGGTTCTGTGAACAGATACAAGGCAAGATTAGTAGTCAAGGGGTATGCACAAACATATGGCATTGATTATGAAGAAACATTCAGTCCGGTTGCAAGGATGGCAACCGTAAGAGCAGTCATTGCTATGGCTGCATCAAAGGAATGGTGCTCATGATCAAAGAAACAACTGATAAACTAGTGAACCTATATAATGAAGCTCTTCAGAATCTAAATTTGGCGACTTTCAAAATTTGGGAGATTGCTATTTTTGGAAGTTGATCAAATGGAAATTCAGTATGCGTCAAATACTTCTGAATTTTGCAAGGAATAATTTTGTTTTCAACAGATATCTTAAGTTTTTAATCATTTGAGAGATTTTTAGAGTAGAAAGTTTAGAAGCTTCTTTCTTCAGAAAAGTGACATGTGGCATCTAGAATAGGACACATGTCATTTCAAAGAGACAAGTATTCCTTCACTTGTCATTTTCAGCAAACACTTGTCATTTGTAACCTCTACTCTTTCACTTTTGAGCACCCAAGCTCCATACTTCTATATTGGAGATCTCTCTCTTCATTTGGAATAAGCTCTCATGTTGAAATTTTAGCCACATGCTTTGTACTTTTCTATCTCTCTCACATCCAAGAAGTACTTTCTACTTAGCTTGATCTAATCCAAGCACTAAAGAAGAAAATCAGCTTGTTGCCCGAAGTTTGCAGAAATTAGGGTTTCAAAAACCCTATTTCTAAAAATTGTAGCAAATTAGTCATTTTGTATATGGTTTAGATACTTACTGCTCGTGGTTTGTTTCAATAAATTTCTATAAAGGGGGAGGGGTTGGTTTCCCTCTCAACGTGGTATCCACTCTCTCTTCTCTCGTCTAATTTTCATGGTGAAAATTGATCGAGTTGGTTAGTTTAAAGAATTGTCATTCTCACGTTTTTCCCCATGTTTACATGACTTGATTAATCAATAATTACAACATGCATAAAATTCACATCAACCAAACATGTAAACATTACCACTTAATCTTAGACAATGGGCAGATGATTGGCCCCAAAACTGGTGCCTTGTGTGGTATTCCTTAATCTTGAATTGCAATCTGGAATGCAATGAGAGTATTTGAATCTCATTTGCTCTCCAATTGCCTCTTACTGTCATAAATTGATTGCTTGCCCTTGGGTTTGCTTAGGGATTGGCCTTCAATTAATTGTGTTCCTTGTTAAAAGACGATGTACCTCAACGAGACAATAGGGTTTGTAGAGAGGAACATTGAGTGAACTTGGCAAACATTGAGAAGAGAAGAGAGAAGAAACTTTGATGAATGGAATGATGAAGATTTGAATCATGGAGTAAATGTGATACAAGGGAACAAGGGTGCCGTAGCATAAGGAAGATGATGAAGACAGCCATGAACCACGAATTGCAATGTCCTCTTGAAGGAGTGTGAGGGTAGTGGAGAGGTTGGAGAGAGGAGGTGACGGATTGAATGAATCAGCTGTGCAGAATGTGTGACAAAGGCAGTCTATAAATAGGCAAGAGATTGTCTAGGGTAGTATCCAGAGAGAGGGTGTCGGCTATCTACAGTGGTGCCTCATTGTGGGTGCCAAGCCCCTTTTTGGGGCTGTCCATTGTGAAACCCTAAACGCAAAACACAACCCTAAATGCAAAATGTAGAACGCAAAACTACGGGTGAAGGGTTTCTTAACATCTCCTCTCAAGCCTAAAAAAGGGAAACAAGAGGAGAGAGGTGGAGATGCAATGCTACATGCTGAAGAATGCTCATGTAGCAAGTGTCACTTGGACAATATCCCTCGTGGGGAAATTGTTCACTTGCCTAAGCGCCCTAGTACAAAGATGATGAAAACATGTAATGCATAGGAGAAATGTCAGACTTTATGTGGTATTGAGAACCATAAGGATATGCTTGTACTCGATCTTGAGAGTTGGCTCCATGCTGACCAAGGGATGAAGAAGATCCACCCTGGAAGCTGAGAATACCACTTGAAAGGAGACCTTTGAAGATAGTTAGGAGATTGGATGAGCTGTAGAACTCGAAACTCAACCTTCAGAGAGAAGCCACTAGCTCCATGACTCTATGTTGGAATACGAAGGCCTAGCCACCAAGTCGCTGCTAAAGACCCAAGGGCCCCGATCGGCAAACACTAAGGAGAGAAGAGAGAAGAATCTCTGATGAATGGAATGATAAAGATCTAAATCATGGAGTGAATGTGCTACAAGGGAGGAGGTGACGGACTGAATGAATTAGCCATGAAGAATGAGTGATAGAGGCAGCCTATAAATAGGTAAGAGACATTCCACTGTGAAACCCTAAACGCAAAACACAACCCTAAACGTAAAATGCAGAACACAAAACTATGGGTGAGGGGTTTCTCAACACTCCTTGGGTGATAAATTGAGCCGCAAATGTTTTGAGCTGAATGGTTGTTTGAATCTCCAAAAATTGCTCCAATTTTAGTGATTGAAATTCAAGTCTCTTAGCCTTCAATTATTGAATACACTTCTCGAGGTGGTTGTTAAACCCTAATTTCTGTTGTAAATTAGGGTTTATAGCAAACATTAATCAAAATCTCCACGTCCAATGGCTATTTTTCTTGGAAATTGTTGAGGACTGATGAGAATAGATTGAAGGATGAGAAAGAATGTTGAGGAGAGAGAAAATTCAGATTTCCTTTGTGAGAAAATGGAAGAAATCAATTGTTGTCCTGTCTAGGCAGCCATGAAAGCTGTTTCCACTGATGGAATACCCCGAATATAATGTTGCTTGGTTGAAACAGCCCTCAAACTATTGTCACCTACTGCTGCAGCCTCTTTTGGGCATGTCACCAGCTCGTGGAGGGTCTCTTGTTGGTTGATAATGGCCTATCAACTGTTGTAGTAGCAATGGCAACCTTTGCTCTCTCTCTCATAGCTTGCACAAGGCTAGAATGACCCTCTCTCCTCTCTCCCCCCCCCCCCCCCCCTCCCCTTCTTCCCACAAGCCTCAAAAACGTTTTTCATTCACATGGGCAAGTTTTGCCTTGTGGCAACCTTCCAGAACAATTTTCAGCATTATCTAGCTTCATTAATTATTAAATTAATTTTCAGAATATTAATTTTGAAAATGAATTAATGATTATTTGTGGCTCAAAAAGATAATCTGACCGGCTAACAATTTGAATTGGCTAGGCCAATTTATCACCCAAGTGATCTTGAGTACACCTTAGCCCAAAACTAGCATTAATTAATTAGTTAATGGCAATTTTCTAGTTTGCCATTGACACTAATAGCTAATTAAATGTTGTGGGCCAAGTTTTGATGCTAGGTATCACCTAGTACTTGGCAGGCATAACCTACTACAACTTTTGCCAATGTTACCCAGTGATCGTCGGGGTTACCAAGGTCTCACAGTCACTGAATTGGCTTGCATTTCACATGTGTATCTCACATGTGCACAACTTGATAATGCCAAAGCTAAGCATTAAGAATACACATCCTCATGACACTCGCTCCTTGTATGGCAGCATTCGTTGTTGCTTTGGGTGACCTTCTAACCAGCTTGGGATAGGTGAAAATTTTAATGCATTGGATGTGATGAGGATATAAAGTGGGTTGAGAAAATGGTGCAAGAGCAATACGGTTTGTGTTATCTTGTTTCTCTCTTTGAGGTCTCAAGGGTCCAATTCGTATGGAGGGTGTGATTCTTGTCTGCAATGGCTTTACTACCCCTGCCATTCACCTACCTCACTGTCTTCAATGCCTTCTTCATCCATCTCTTCCCCTTCTAAATTTGGGTTACTTCTTCCTCTCCCAAAGGTGGGCTACTGCATGTCTATCCAACTATTCAGTCTCTCCATTTATACTTTCATCTCTTGAAGTTTTTGTACTTTGTACAAATGTGGATGCATGTGGTGATACCCGTGCTCAAACCTAAATGCACTCTCAGCAATACAGATATGACTAGGTGCTCTCATCAAGGTGGACAAGATTAGATCACGCAAGTTTTATTTTTTGTACATAGAGGCCAGTGGCTGATCTTTTGTAATATCCAACATTCAATCTTTATTGGAGCTACATCACCAACTCTTCTGCTCCTCTTTGGGGTTTTCTCTCTTGATGCTCACAGCTCTACTCTTTGATGTATTGTCTGATGGAAATGACATTATCCCCACTTGTGTGCTCTTGTTTGCTTGGTTGCCGATTTCTATTCTAAGTTAATTTAAGTGTGATCCATTTGGTTCTGTAGCTATATCACAGCAAGTACTGGCTTCTAGCCAATACGGACAAATGTTATCTTCAATTCATTACAAGAGAAAATTTGTTCTTATCTTATTGGTTTTTTGGGGATTGATATGAATATGAGTTATCTGCAATGTGATCTTTTTTGTTAGACAAGGCATTAGCCAATCAGGGAGGTTTCTATTTCACAATGACAAGCATATGCCTAATCTAGTATATTCTCTTAAGTCATGCAGAAGTTCTAGCATAATCAGAGGCTTTTGAGGTTTATACTGGTTTAGTGTCAAGCAAATATTAATTATTGAAACATCTGGAGCATGAGATGAGCATAACTATGTTTTCAATGCATGGCTCTGTACTACTATGTTATGATTTTATTCTTCAACAGACAGGTGGACATCATACTGTGGATGATTTCAAAGTCAGGGGTAAGGAACCCAAAGATGAAGTGCAAATATATACTTGGCGTGATGCAACCTTGAGGGAGTTAACAGACTTGGTATGTTCCTGTAATGAGAGTTTGAGTCCTGTAATATCATTTTGAGGAGATTATACTGAGTTATAAGCATATGCAACACAATACTGGGTATTCTTCTCTATCATTCTGAAGCATATGCAACATCATTTTCAAGTAGCTATATTGAGTTGAAGCCTATGCAACATAACTCTTGGTATTCTTCTCTATTGTTCTGTATGTCTGGACTGTATCTCAGGTCAAAGAAGTAGCTCCAGCAGCAAGGAGGAAAGAAGCAAAGCTATCTTTTGCATTTGTATACCCTGATCGCCGTGGCCATAATGTTGTCCGTCCTGTAAGCTTGGCAACTTAAGATCTGGTTGTCCCTAACATGCTCTTAATCCTTGACATAAAATTGAACCCCCCTTGTTTGCCAGGTGGGAGTGACACATGCGACTGGTGGAAGACGAGGAAGTGATGAAAATCGTACACTTGCAGAGCTTGGTTTTCAGGTCATATGTAACACCAGCTATGTCAGAAAACCCTACAATCCTTTTTAGCAGCTATAAGAGCATGCTAACTTGTTCATTTTATGCAGACTGGGGACTTTCTAGATGTTGCTATTCATTAACTGCTGCACCTCGACGGTTGACCTTTCGGAAGGATGAAGATGGTGTTGCAACTTTGAGCTAAAGCATTTCCAGAGCAATGCTGCAGGGTTTCACTGTCACTACTTACAGGCATCTCAGGAATCCAATATGTACTGTAGTTCTTAAAGCATTTACAGAACAATGCTGGAGGGTTTGTGGAGTGTCACTTACTACTGGCATCTCAAAAACCTGATTTGCATCATGTTGTTATTCATCTGTTTTGTGCTTGTAATATGTCCTTCCCTTGGAGAAATCCAATTATAGGTTAGAAGTCCATTACAACATTCACAGATGAACCTGGTTCCATGCAGCCATATCTGTTTGATGGTTTGAGCTGAGTTTTGGGTTCTCCAGGATCCAGGTATCTTTTATCTTCACAAGAGGACCCTAATACGGTATAACTTTAGTTTGGATTTCCATTCACCATGTATACAGTATTCCTGTTAAAGTTCGTGTTTGTACTCATACAAAAAGTATGAGCTGTGGTATTTTGATGCAAGAAGATCAAGTTTTTTTTTTACATGCCAGCTAAAGGAGACTTTATTTTGTTTATCTTATTTTTCTAAATTTTTGACATCTTATTTATCTTTTCCCTTGTTTGTGAAAAAAAGCTAATTAGTTGCATTAACTTTGTCTTTTGAGAGTGTTAAGATGTGCAAGGTGGGGAAATAAAAGAGATTGCAAAGCATGCTTTAAATGTCTTGATCTATACTCAAGGTGAATCTAGGAAAGATGTGTGCAGTCAAGTATGGTTAAGTTGTGCAGATAATCGGCTCCTTGAAATGCTTGTCATTGACTGTCCTCGACTATGTGTTTGAAAAAACTACAGCCTACCGCATTTTCTGCTTTTAGTATGGTGTCAAATAGGGTGTTTTCATGGTCTACTAGAACCCTTTCTATTGATTGCTTGCTGAGTCTTGTCTTTCTATGTGGATGTTGTGCTATTGATGTGTATTTTCTTAAATCACTAGATTGTGTAGCCTATTGAATGTGAGGACATTAGCAATACTACATTTCATGAAGTTCAAGTCTTCGGATGATTGTCAAGTTGACTCTGCATTATTCCAAAACACCAAAGGATTATTAAGAATTGAACCTTGGTTGAAGGTTTCATTCTCGATTACCCTTGGTTCTTTAGAAGATTGAAACCAAAATATTGATGATGCTTAGAAGTTGTCACAGTGGATCAACATAGAGAATCCTCTTTGCATAGTTAGGCAACATGGTCAAAAATTGAATGCTATTCATATCTTGGTCCTTGTTTTTATGACGGCATCCATATTTGATAACCAAGTTGTGCTGCTAGCAAGCAAGAATAGGGATTGTGCTCAAGAGAGTTGTTCAAATTTCCATTTGTTTGATAGACCCATTAGCCTTTTGTGAGAGTGATCTAATCTTGTATTGCGGATGTTTTGCAAATGGACTATATTGTTGGTTTCTTGTTGATACTTGCACACTCTAATGGCCAAGATAATTCTAATTTGTATGTATTGAATTGTTTATGGAAGCAATAGTTTTTCTGTTTCTAGAAGATCTCAACGAGGCTTGGTGATTCCATAGCTACAAAGCGATGTGCATGTATATATATGATACATATGATGTTCTTGAGTAAACAAAAAAGGACTACTTTATACTATGTCGACAAACACAAGAACCAATAACATCATTCTATGCTTAAAGATGGAATGCCAAATTGAATTTAAGTAGCAGTATTAAATGAAGTAATGCCAATGAGTTTATCCAACTACTAAACACAATTGTCTTAAGTTTTTCCAACAATGCATTGGTTAAAATGTACTTACTTGGCTATGAAGCTAATAAGGTTTTACCGTGAACCTCTTCTAACTGATGATGATATGTTGATGAATAGCGCCTTGTAAATGGTAAGACAAAGCCAACATCACTTGGTGAAAATCTATATTGGAATAGCTTTGATATTTTATCACATTTATATCTTCATAACAACTAAATTAGAACTTTGTAGAGAATAGTATTAGGTAGTGTTAGGAATGGTTAGAAAAGGAATATCTTCTAGCAAGTAGATATGGGGTATTAGTAGTAGCAAGCAATTGTATCCAACAAAGAGGAGACCTTAGTAGCTTGGAAGGCAATTGAGAGGCTATAGCAAAGGAAGAGGGGAAGGAGCTCAATGGGGAAGTAGAAAGCCATATTGAGGGGGCTTTGGGGGAGGATGGTTGAGGTAGGGGGAGGGTAGCCAAGGTAGGGATTGAGGCTAAGTAGGCACTTGAAGTGGATGAAGAAGACAAGGAGTAGAAGTTATGAAAAAAGAAGGCGGCAAAGTAGTAAAAGAACAAGAGGAAGCAAGGTTAGTGTTGTAGAACACATAGCACATGGGAGGTGTCAAATCCAAAACAAAAATAGTAGATTAGTTTTTACAAATAGTAGTACATAATTAATCAATTAGTCACCTAATATAGTTATTAGTAATAGTATACCTAATACCTAGTAGTATTGGTTAATGTTATCAACTAGTAATATTTAATGCATGCTTTCAATTAGTTTAATTGTTAGTTTTTATCACTCAAGTTTATTTAATAGTAGTCAAGTTAGCTAATAGTTAACATGTGTTCACTTAAATGCAATTAGTTAGGTAATATATACTACATAGTTAATATTAGTTAAGTTAGTTACTATCAATTTATAGCATAAGATAGTCTATTAGGTAAAAGTTTAGTGTTATGCATTGGTAGTTAGAATGAGCTATAGTTAATATTATAGTTGTAATGTAAGCTAGTTATTTGAGATAAAATTAATAGTATTTTAGTTAAATTTGACATAAGTTATAATACATTTTAGATAAACTCAAAATGACAAGTTGGTTCATTATCTTGTTTGCCGACTTGGTTTGACTAAACACCAATGCAATGTTTGGAATTACAACATTTGTGACAGTGAGATTATATCTCAAAGACATGTTTTAAACTTGTATTCACTATTGGATAGAAAAGGAAAGTACATATTCTTCTTGAATGCATAGGGGGAATGGTCCATTTCTCCATGATTACAGAACAATGAAGAGAATAGTATCAACTATTCAACATGCTTCTTGAAAACCGTGTTTTGGGCTTATGTATGTTATTATTATCGAGTCCACATAAATAACTTGGGCTTCAAATTGTTGCGTTGTGCACGACACTGACACATGGATTGCTTGCCAGTCGTGCGTAGCGGCAACACTTGGAAAAAAAATGGAGTGTAGGAATGAGAAGAACATTGAGATATGAGAAAAAAATTGAGATAGTATTGCCCGAATATTCAAAGCAAGAACCTTTGTCGATGCAATTGCTCAGGGATTAAACCCGGATCCCCTCGCTCAAGAAGTGATTGTACTACCAACACACAATATGTTCTTCAATGAAATGTTTGCATCTTGTTAACAATAACAAAATACAATTCTCATAAATATATTGGAAAGAAGGTGCATATCATGCATTACCCTCCCACCATGAAACAATGGAAATAGGGTGTGACAGTACGTTGCAACATTCGACAAGAATGATGGTGATGATTGACATCTACTAGTGATGATGTGCATGATAGTGATCGTGTAGATAAAAGAGGATAACCATTTTTAATGGTCATGTGATGTTTGCTATAGGTTATTGGTCTAATGACCAACATGCTTGCTTGTGATGCATCAACATGATAATTGTTGTCAATTGTTAGGATCAAAGGGATGGTATTGAAAGAAACAAAGTAGTGTAAGTGTAAAGAAAACAAAGGCATTAGATTTATGATGCTCAACTCCATCAAGTTGATGTAATCACAAGGGCCTACCAAGATAAGAGTAGGGGACAAGTTAAGGCTCACAAAGAAATGTAAACATCAACAAAATAACTAAATAAAACCTTAACATAATCCATTAAAGCTTTAAAACTATTAGCATAAATCTTTGGAAAAATGGAAATCTTCCTACAATACATTGGCCCATTTTGAGCATAATGGGTAGTCAAGGTAACAAGCATGAGTCTAGATTTCTTTGTAGAGTTTAGTTTGCTCATAGCTAAGGGCATATGTGTCAAAGAGTATACGGCACCTATATAAGCTTACTGCTTGATAAGGTTGAGCTTGCAATTTTCTCCTTACTTTGTTGTTGCACTCTAAATTGTTTTTAACTTGAATCATGCATATCCTCTAGATGTGTTTTATAGGAAATGTTATGCACAATTCCTTGTCTTGGATTATCTAAACATCCTTCTCTCAAGTTGGATAATCACATTTGATTGAGAATGCATGCATTTGAGGGCTTACAAGACTAAATTCCACAAAGCATAATCACACAAAGCCAATGAAATGGGTTGAGAATGTTGATCCTTATGTTGGATAAATCTATAGATAAAATCAAGATATATCCTTCGTTGGAACAAGACTGTAAGAAGAATGAGAAAGCAAGATCTTAACCATTTTCCTAACATATGTAATAATCAATTTTAGCAAGAAAAATTCCTTATCTAATTGTTTTCATATGCTTTTGCAAGATTGTGTATTGTCTTATGTTGGGAGAGGATTGTTAAAAGCTTGATAGTTGACCACATGCGCATATTTGGAAATGGGAAGGAAGCAATATAAATGAAGCATACTCAATCAAGCATGAGAGAGAGAGAGAGAGAGAGAGAGAGAGAGAGAGAGAGAGAGAGAACACCATCTCATAGTGTTTATGTTTTCTTTTACTATCTCCATTAAAATTCAATTTGTAATATTCCACCTCACATCATCATGTATTGTGAGCATGTCCATTTGTAGAAGCATCGATATCCTCTTGTAGATGAGGATGATCCCACTATCTTGTGTAGTATTTGGGCCTTCTCTCCATCCTTGTTGAATGATGGGCTCAATTTATGAGGATGATCCCACTATCTTGTGTAGTATTTGGGCCTTCTCTACATCCTTGTTGAATGATGGGCTCAATTTATGAGCGCTTTCTCTACTTCACCCTTTCCAAGCATCATGTTTGTTCATTTGACATTGTTAACCAATAAGCTATATGATTTGTTTTTTCATTAGTTTTCTTTTTACGCATAAGGAAATAAGACATCCAAAATTTTCATTATGGAATAGGGTAGCCCAACAATTTAATAAGGGATCGCTTCTCATTTGTGACAAAAGTACTGCTTTATACCATTTGCAAGCAAGCATGCATGTGTGTGGATACGCACACGCAAGCTAGGAAAGTTGTTATTATTTGCAATTGCATTCCTGATAATTCGAGGAGGGGGTATTGCCAATGTAGCAATGCATTTACTAAGCAATACACGAGATTGTAGATGTGCAAGGAGAAGGAGGTATACACATCAATCATGGAAATGACTCAACAAAGGAGTTCCTTCGTCATCATTGGTTTATCTACATGGAGTTGTGAAATGGTATGCTTAATCATGAGAGATGGATGTTATTGGATTTGAGAGAACTTACAACCTCTCTTATGCGCCCCCTTCCCCCCCCCCCCCCCCCCCCACAACACACACACACACACTCTCTCTCTCTCATGCAAGATGCTATTGGATCTAAGTGCACTTATATCCTCTCCCATGCCACATGTGCGTGTGCGTGTGCACACACGCACACACACACACACACACACACACTCTCTCTCTCTCTCTCTCTCTCTCTCTCTCTCTCTCTCTCTCTCTCTCTCTCTCTCTCTCCACATCTCGTACACCATAATAATTGTGTGTGTGTGTGTGTGTGTGTGTGTGTGTGTGTGTGTGTGTGTGTGTGTGTGTGTGTGTGTGTGTGTGTGTGTGTGTGTGTGTGTGTGTGTGTGTGTGTGTGTGTGTGTGTGTGTGTGTGTGTGTGTGTGTGTGTGTGTGTGTGTGTGTTTTCTCTATGGTCAACATCAACTACTTTGTGATTCTCATGCAACAACATATAGGTGAACTCACATATTGCTAAGAAGGATACTTAGAGAGGTTTTGAAAGTCACCGCTAGAACCTTTGTAAATTTGCATCCTTATGATGTAGGCAAGAGCTACTACCACTTTATATGTCAGTATATGGGTCATATGAGCCTTGGCTAAAGGCTGAAAGTCCAAAACACAACAACATTTTTCGACCATAGGAGGAAACATTTACAAGATAGATAATTTATTGCATTCAATTGTCCACTAAAAAAACCTAGCACAATGTATTTAATTCCCATGTAAAGCTAGTTTTTTTGTGTCTTATGTCTTACCATTATTTATATGGATTTCTATTTTGTTTGCTTTACTTGAACATTCTCATATGCATAGAAACATAATACACAAAGAAAAGTAAGCATTAATTAATACATCTCAATATAATAATACATGCAAACATGCATATATATTCACACACATACTTTGTCCTTTTACGAATATTTTGTTTTTTGAAAAATGAACCCATAAAGCTCGAATCTCACACAATCCTTATCACATTTTACATTCAAGATAATAATGTCCATTAATTGTATGTAGACCTTAATTTCTTGGAAAGTGCGTGGGTCAATTGTTGTAATGCTTTACCATATAATAGAAACATTTAATTGAAAATTAAGAGAACGCATAGAGAGAATAGAGACAAGAGTGCACAACAAGAGATCATGAAAAGAATCCTCCTGGGATTTTTGCTTTCTTTGTGTGAACACCATGCTTTTGATCTAGTAATATCTAAATCCTATATAACAAATCTATTCTAAGGTTACAAAAATAATAGTTCAGCAATTAGGTTTTAATAAAAAGGTTATATTCATACTACATAAATCTGTGTATATTCACACAAATAAATCCACACGTGTAGTACCCAAGACTAATAGTTCCATGTATCATGCACCCAAAGTGCACTTCAGTAATAAATATAAAATAGCTCTATAACTTTGTCTAATATCTCTGATTAGAAATATAAAACAAATTAGTTTTCTACCATCTATTTACTAGGCATAATGGGGCCAATGATATGAAATAACTACATAACTTCATCTAATATCATGATTGCCTAGCCTATGGAATTAGATTGGAGTTGAAGATATGTAAAGATATCTAGTGATGGTAGAGGGTGTTGTTGAGTGATAGAAGAAGACACTAGATGAGGTACTAAGGAGCCTTTTAAATGTTGGAGATAGGATGTTTTAAAAAAAAGACACCATCATTGCCATAAGGACTCTTGAAGGCTTTGGTTATCAAGTTTAGATAGTAAGATGGATGGTTTGGTTGGCGGACTTCCTCCAATCATGGCAATCTATAACATTTCCGGCAACTAACATTAGCAAGACAATGAGCCCACATCAAACCCTCTCTTTCTTCTTGAAAATTACAATTGGGTTCTTCTCTACAATGATCTCTGCCAAACTCCACGTGTCTTGAGTAATTGAGCCACTCTGTGCTAAATTGCGAGCCTCTTCATCATTTTGGGATAGCCATCTATCTCTTTGTTACAAGCCTTGAATATTATTGCTTTCTCATTTCAAACAACAAGACAGACTTCTTACGCAGCCATGAAAGCAATTGTCTCTTTTGCATTCTTTCTTCCAAGGTTTTGTTGGGCTATCAAACTATTGACGATGGTCATCTTTGTTATTAGGGGATATCTAACAAAAGTGTTTCTCAAGTTGGTCTAATCGATGCCAATTGGCTTTTAAAATAGCTAAGATTTATAGTATAAAGTTTATTGATAAGTAATCACCAATGGCATTTTGAAACAATCACATCCTAGAGACATGCCATTTAATCCTTAATGACAATAGAAGGAATAAGGCAAAATTAAGGGCAGTCTCATTTTGGCTAATGCAACACATTGAGATCCATGGTTTGCCAATGATGCTCATTCAACACATGTGGAAAAACTACTTTTGGGATGTCTTGATGGCTTTAGAAAAGAAGAAAGTAGTATTGAGGATGAAGATGATTTAGGAAATTGGAGGCTCCTTAATATTCCTTAGGAGTGTTCACATATAAATCCATGTTGGAAAAAAGCATGAATCACAATATAATATCTTTATCCAAAGGTCAAAAGGATGATAATACATTGTATTTATGATATTGATGTCTTCAAGGATAGATCTAATCTTGTATGGCTCATCTCTATTATTGGCATACATATTGATCACCTTACTCTAATGTCAATGTTGTAACCCTTCACCATACAATAACAAAAGTAACTAAAATTAATAGAACACAAATGGAACAAGAGAGATAATAGAGACGAAAGTGCACAATGAGAGAATGGGTATGCATGAGTGAGCACCTCCCTCATGCATGTATTTATGTATTTGTACTCCTTAGCTTTTGTGCTAAAAAATCATAAAAACATTATTTTGGGATTTTTTCTTTCTTTGCATGAATGCTTTTTTGTGTTGTTTTTTTAGTAGGGTCCAATATTGATTCTAACTCTTGCTTTTGTCTTTTTATAGAGATTATTTTGAGTAAAATCTAAGTGCTCATGTATCTATCTTTGTTTCTATCTTTGTCTCTACCTCATCTTTATGCTATTTTTTAAAGTAAGGATTGATATCTGTTCTAACTCTTACTTTTATCTTCTTGCAAAGATCAAACTTTAAGCAAAAAATTTGTCTTCTCTCTTATAGATCTTTCTATTCATAAGGTTTCACAATTCATGATGATATAGGTTTAGGATTCGATCACCATTTTCAAGTTTATACTAATGTATTTTACTTATGCAACATGCAAATTCAATACAACATTATTAAAAAATTATTACTTGGCTTAAAGAGTATCCATGTTTTCTAGCAAGTTTCACAATTATTTATTATGAGTACAAACTTATCTCCCTCATGTCACCATCCTATTGATTCTTTAGTTTATTTAGATCAGTATGTTAGAGAAACTAATGTTTTGAACATTTCAGCCTCCATTTTTTCAATAGGTATCGATAATCATAACTTCAGAATTGATTCTTCTTACAGTTATCAACACTAGATAGAGTAGAGACTATATCTTCTCTTCTATATATCTTCTAGTAGTAGCGAATAAATTTATCCTTTAGTGTTGCCAAAATTTTTATGATTGATTAGTTGTTTTTGGTTTGTGTCTAAGTGCTATGTTTTAATAATATATAGGTGTAGTACAAGCTCTCTCTAAAAAACCTAACTCTTGTGGAGGTAGTCTACTTTGTTGTGGTAAGTACTTTCTTTTTCCTAGATGGACTAGGACTACTAGAAATTGAGGTTCACACGCCATTTGAATTGTTGAACTATCAATCTAATGTATCAATTTGGATCTATGTGCCATTTGGCTGCCATCCGTGTAATTGATTTTGTATATTATCCATATATTCCACAATCTATTGAGTCAAATTAGATACTATTTAATATAATGGTTACTCATTTGCACCATTATCAAGTCATAGATCATTTGAAGCGTCAATCTAAAGCATTTGTATGGATCTTGATGCCATATGGCTATTGTCCTTATAACTAAGGTGGTATATTATCCATGTATTCATGCCATATATGGAGTCACATGAGAAACTATTCAATATAATAAATCTTCTTTCTACACTTATTTTTTGAGTATTTCATACTTTTTTTTTCATTCTCGTCTATGTGAACATGATGATCAATATGATGCTGCAGATACAATCTGCACTTTATGTTGGTGTAGACACCAATGTGCTTTGATTTCAATGTTTATGTTTAATGCATCTTGATGCCATAGTTGATTTGTACAATATATTTGTGACTATTGATGGGTATTAAAATATGTGTTGTTCACATATTTTAATACCCATCAATAGAAGTGAATAATAGAAAATATGATGAAGGAAAATGGATCACTAATACTTATCATTGTTCATCTTGGGTGCATATGCATCTAAGTGTGAAGGGAGCTTTCAAGGTAAAATAATCTAAAATTAGATATGTATCAAGGCATTGGAAGAGTGGGATTTTAGCTCTTAAACAATGAAAGGTTGATACTTATCTTGTGAGAGAGGTATTAGTGCAACATATATCATACACAAACAAATACATCTCACACCCACAACAAACATTAAATGAAACATTGTAAATAATAAGTCTTTGTAGTGTATTGAGGATGAGTGGGTTGATGATATCTACGTGACTAAATTTATTGTATCTGTAGAAGTATAGGCTTTGGATTACTACGACTGACAAAATATTGGGAGTTTTATAGGTGCTTTCAAGTGCTTCCACATAGAAATTGGTCAATTGGTTTTTGAGGGACATACCAAGTAGCTCACAAAAGATCTTTTTTTTTCTATAATTCCAAGTACGCACTACTAGTCCAAAATATGAAATCCTTAAGGGTGTGCATGTACTTGATTTGAATACCATGGAATGGTCATTGTGCAATAGTGAGATTTTGCATATATGTAGCACGAACATTTTAGTAGACACGTTGTGCTGTGACATGACTTTCATATAAAATTTTACATTGTAAACTAAGTGCATTCTCATTTTGGATTTATCTAACTAATTTCTTTTTCCAATTACACATACTTAGTCACACAACATGTTAATGGTTGGTATTCAAGTATCGCAGATGGAGGATGTTGGTCCTTAAGTATAGTACAATAGGAAATCACAATGTTAATGGAGAATGCAACTACTAGTTTCTATTTCAAGTTAGATGGTAGGAAGATTTAAAGTTGAGTTGAGAGTATACTGGGGAAAGTATGAGGCTCCACACATTTAAAATTTTTTAAAATCTCTGTAAATATGTCGATTCCATATGTTATAATATTCAACACTTGTAATTTTTAGATTTTTGACTGTGGCTACAATGGGAACCGGGAGAAGCCAAAGTGGCGGGGGCTGCAGGGGACATGTGGCGGGGAGCAGTCGGGAGGCGGGGCCGAGACTGTGACGAGAGCTTGAGGTGGCGAGGGCTTCAAGAGGTTGCCCTCTCTCTCTCTCTCTCTCTCTCTCTCTCTCTCTCTCTCTCTCTCTCTCTCTCTCTCTCTCTCTCTCTCTCTCTCTCTCACATGTGCCACTCCTCTGATGAGAGGAGTAGCTACTCCTCTCATCAGAGGAGTGGCACATGAGAGAGAGCCACTCCTCTGATAGTCCTCTCATGTGCCACTCCTCTGATGCGAGGAGTAGCTACTCCTCTCATCAGAGGAGTGGCGCATCTCTCTCATGCGCCACTCCTCTAATGAGAGGAGTAGCGCGAGGAGTGGCGCATGAGAGGAGTATCAGAGGAGTGGCGCATCTCTCTCATGCGCCACTCCTCTGATGAGAGGAGTAGCGCAAGGGTATGTAAGTTTATGTTGTTTTTATTGTTTGTTTATTTAGTTGGTTAGTTTAGTCATTTAGTTAATATAGATTACTATTAGTTTTAATTGTTCATTTTATGTGTGTGAGTCTAGGGTGAGTTTTATGAGAGAGAGAGAGAGAGAGAGAATTTGTTTAGTAGGTTAGTAAGTTTATATTATTTAAATTGTATATTTATTATTACTTTAATGGTTTAGGGTTATTTTAATTTTTTATCGATTGATTATTTTATGTTATTGGTTAGTAAGATTATGTGTGTGAGTTTAAGGATTTAGTTTAGGGTTACTTTAATTTTTTATAGATTGGTCAGTTAGTTAGTTTAGTTATTTACTTTATTATTATCTATTAGATAGTTTAGTTATTAGTAATTAGTAAGTTTATATTATTTAAATTATTTGTTTACTTTAGTTATTTAATATTAGTTTAATTTTTAAAAATAATATATTAATTATTTATTTTAATTTTTATTCTTTAGTTTGTTTAGTTAGAGAGAGAGGGAGAGAGGTAGGTTGGTTTGCTTGGTGCGGTTTAATTTATTGGTGATTTGGTTTGCTTGGTACAGTTTTGTTTGCGGGATTGGTCACTGGGGTAGTTTTTGATGACTATTATTCAGGTTGGTAATCTCTCTCTCTCTCTCTCGGGTTGTAATTTTATTTTGCTATGTTTGTTAGTTTATTTGTTGTTTTTTGTTATTGGTTTGGTGTGTAGGTCGGTTAGTTAGTGGGTTGGTTGGTTGGGTGGTTAGGTTAGTAGGTTTTGTCTTCTTTACTGTGAGTTAGTGAGTTATTGTACGTTTGTTTGTGTTTATGTTGGTTGGTTGGGTGTTGAGAGAGAGAGAGAGAGAGAGAGAGAGAGAGAGAGAGAGAGAGAGAGAGAGAGAGAGAGAGAGAGAGAGAGAGAGAGAGAGAGAGAGAGAGAGAGAACATGGGAGAGAGAGTGTGTGTGTGTGAATTAGTTATATATTGGTTATATTAGTAAGAGAGTAGATTGGTTTATGTTTGTGTTAAGTTGTTATTAGTTGGTTAGTTAGTAGGTTAGTTAGTTATTAGTTGGTTGTTAGTTGGTTGATTTAATGATGTTAGTTTGTGTTTATATTAGTTGATTAGTTAGCTATTAGTAGGTTCTCTTTTATTTTCTCTCTCTCCCCCCTTTATCTCTCTCTCTCTCTCTCTCTGTCTCTCTTTTCCCCCCGTTATATCTCTCTCTCTTCAATTCTTTTTCTTCTCTCCCTCTCTCTTCTCTCATTATTATTATTCTCTCACTTCTCTCTCCCCTTCTCCTTCTCCTTCTCTCTCTATCTCTCTGTCTTCTTCTTCTTCATCTTCTATCTCTCTCTCTCTTTCTCTCTTTTTAGACTTCTTCTTCTTCTCTCACTCCCCCTCTCCCTCTCTATCTGTTTGTTTGTCTCTCTCTCTCTCTCTCTCTCTCTCTCTCTCTCTCTCTCTCTCTCTCTCTCTCTCTCTCTCTCTCTCTCTCTCTCTCTCTCTCTCTCTCTCTCTCTCCTCCTTCTTCTTCTTCTTCTCCTCCTCCTCCTCCTCCTCCTCCTCCTCCTCCTCCTCCTCCTCCTCCTCCTCCTCCTCCTCCTCCTCCTCCTCCTCCTCCTCCTCCTCCTCCTCCTCCTCCTCCTCTCTCTCTCTCTCTCTCTCTCTCTCTCTCTCTCTCTCTCTCTCTCTCTCTCTCTCTCTCTCTCTCTCTCTCTCTCTCTCTCTCTCTCTCTCTCTCAGTTGGTTAGTTAGTTTGTAGGTTGGTTCGTTGGATATAGTTAGGTCAGTGTAGGTTCCTAAACTAATCCTAAATTAAATAAACAATTAAAATAACATGTTCTCTCTCTCTCTCTCTCTCTCTCTCTCTCTCTCTCTCTCTCTCTCTCTCTCTCTCTCTCTCTCTCTCTATCTAATAAAGTTTAGGTGTGCAAGTTTATGTTATTTAGTTAGTTAGTTTAGGGTTAGTTGGTTAGCTTAGTTACTTACTTTATTATTGTCTATTAATATTTGGTTATCTAGTTAGTATGCTAGTTGGTTAGGTAGTTACAGAGAGAGATCTATATGATATTAGTTAGTTGGTTAGCTATTAGTAGGTTCTCTCTCTCTTCTTCTTCTTCTTCTTCTTCTTCTTCTTCTTCTTCTTCTTCTCTCTCTCTCTCTCTCTCTCTCTCTCTCTCTCTCTCTCTCTCTCTCTCATGCACACACACACACACTCTCTCTCTCTCTTTTCTCATTCTTCTTCATGTTAATGTATGATTTTTAGTTAGTAAGCTAGCTATTGGCTAGTTATCTATTAGTAATAGGTTGTTCTATGTTGATTTGTTGGTTAGTTAGTAAGTTAGTTAGAGAGAGAGAGAGAGAGAGAGAGAGAGAGAGAGAGAGTAGGTTGGTTGTGTTGGTTATTTAGTGCATTGGTTGGTTGGTTAGGTGTAGAGAGAGAGAGAGGGAGGGAGAGGGGGAGAGAGAGGTTTAGTTGAACTTTGTTAGTATTAGATATGGGAGTTTCCACTATTTCTAATTTTTGAGAATATTTTATATATCCCTCAAGGTCAACGCGTGATTTTTGTCCAGTATGGAGGCTTTTGTAGCAAACAAGAATATGTTTGTAGAAGACATTATATAGTGCACTCCAAACGTGCAAATTAATGTACATAAAATGAAGGAGGTCACAACGAAGAAGATAGTTTAGCATGTTGGAGGGCATGATAGTTCTGTTGGTATCTTGAGGTTTATTCGTCCCTTGGATGGGATTGAAAAACAAGTGAAGACATTGTTCCGGTGTCAAAAAGCTTCGATTTCTCTTTGTGAGAACATTGATGACCGTCTACAGAGGATTGAAAGAATGTTGGAAGATAAATATGAAGGGCACCTTGCCAATGGAGTAACGATACAGGGTGAGTTAGAAGAGATCACGGGTTACATAGGTGACATTTATGGACATATCCAGAAAAATTGATGGCTGCATGTTGGATCTTCAAACGATCAAGAAGAGAAGTTGAAAGACCTTCTTAATAGTGCGGGTCATATAGAGGATGGAGTATGTGAGTTAATTGCTCACAAGAATGAGAGCTTGGGTGCAACTGAGAACTTTTCTCTTGATGTGTAACTTACTTCTTTGAAAGTTTATCTTAATAGATTTTAGCAATGTTAATGCAGATGAATCGTTGTATAGGTTCATCTTCTTGCACTAGAGAACATTACCCTTGATATGCAACTTGCTTCTTTGTAAGTTTATGGCAATAGGTTTTCGGCAATGTTAACCCATGCTTCTTTACCATGGTTTGCATGGTATATGTGATCCCTACAAGACTTCTTAAATGAGTTGTTTGATGAAAATCTCCATTTTGAAACAAGTTGTCTATCTCTTGTAAATTATAAAACTATTTTTAAACCATTTTAATAGTTCCTCTTTCTCTTTGCCTCTCTCTCGATTACTATACAATTTTACTTATGCGCTTTTGTAACTTAGATTAGATACATAGAATGGTTGAAGCTTTGACATGTTGGGATGTTTTGTATAATTTGGTTTTGCAATCAGGGTACGTATGCCTCTCTGTCTCTCTGTCTCTCTCTGTCTCATGTGGGTGGCTTATGTGTGGCTCCCCTATTGTGTGTCACTCTCTCTTTGATTCTTCTTCTCTCAGACACATACAGACACACACTCTTTCTTCTCTCATTCTTCATGTTTTTCTTCTTCTTCTTCTTCTTCTTCTTCTTCTTCTCCTCCTCCTCCTCCTCCTCCTCCTCCTCCTCCTCCTCCTCCTCCTCCTCCTCCTCCTCCTCCTCCTCCTCCTCCTCCTCCTCCTCCTCCTCCTCCTCCTCCTCCTCCTCCTCCTCCTCCTCCTCTCTCTCTCTCTCTCTCTCTCTCTCTCTCTCTCTCTCTCTCTCTCTCTCTCTCTCTCTCTCTCTCTCTCTCTTAGTGGGTTGGTTGATTGGGTAGTTAGGTTAGCAGGTTTCGTCTTCATTATTGTGAGTTGGTAAGTTATTGTAAGTCATCTCAAAATATAGTCCTATGGGATTGGCATCAAAGAGCTCCCAAGACTCGGGACACCTTCCTGTGTAGGACACAATCTTTTCTCTCACAAGAATGTGCAGATGTAGATGAATGAACATCCATTGGTAGGGCCTTTAGGCAATGCTTGGCTGGCGTTCGGTGAGTGCCATGTGTGCATGGCACTCATGCATAGGCATACATGCATTCTTTCATGCATTTAGCGTTTGTGGTTGTGAATGTGTCTATCGCTTATGTCTTGAATAACTTTGAGATTTATTTGTTGTGTGACTCTTATATTCTCTTTAAAGTTTGGTGCAGCCATGGAACAAAGCGAATCCATGGGAGATATTCCCGATGTAGTGCTTTCCACTCCATTGAATATAGTGGATTCAGTTGAATTAAACAAAACGACGATGACATCATCTCTTTGAAGCTTGGCAGGTTAGAGTTGTTTACATGGGTATGGAAGATAGTTGCTTTAATTGTGCTTTATTATTTGAGCTACAGCACCAAAGAGCTCCAAAACCTAGCTTGCAAACCAATTGTTTGTTTAGTTAGTTGGTTAGTTTAGTTATTTAGTTAGTATAGGTTAATATTAGTTAATTGTTCATTTTATGTGTGTGAGTTTAGGGTGAGTTTTATCTCACACACACACACACACACACACACACAGTTTAGTAGGTTAGTACGTTTATATTATTGAAATTGTATGTTTATTACTTTAACTGTTTAGGATTAGTGTAGTTTTTTATCGATTGAATGGTTAGTTAATTTTTTATCTTATGTTATTGGTTAGTAAGATTATGTGTGTGAGTTTAAGGATTTAGTTTAGGGTTACTATATTTTTTTATAGATTGGTTAGTTAGTTAGTTTGGTTATTTATTTTACTATTATCTATTAGATAGTTTAGTTATTAGTAATTAGTAAGTTTATATTATTGAAATTGTTTGTTTACTTTAGTTATTTAGGATTAGTTTAATTTTTTAATTATATATTAATTATTTATTTTAGTTTTGATTGGTCATTTTTTAATTTTGTTTGCGAGATTGGTCATTGGGGCAATTTTTTACGACTATTATTTAGGTTGGTGATCTCTTTCTCTCTCTTCCGGGTTGTAAATTTGTTTTGTTGTGTTTGTTAATTTATTTGTTATTGTTATTCATTTGGTGTGTAGGTTGGTTAGTTAGTGGGTTGGTTGGTTGGGTGATTAGGTTAGTACATTCTGTCTTCTTTACTGTGAGTTTGTGAGTTATTGTAAGTTTGTATCTATTTTGATTGGTAGATAGGTTGGTTGGGTGGTTAGAGAGAGAGAGAGAGAGAGAGAGAGTGTGTGTGTGTGTGTGTGTGTGTGTGTGTGTGTGTGTGTGTGTGTGTGTGTGTGTGTGGATTAGTTATATATTGGTTTTACTAGTAAGAGAGTAGATTGGTCTATGTTTGTGTTTAGTTGTTATTGGTTGGTTAGTTAGTTATTAGTTGGTTGGTTTTATAATGTTAGCTTGTGTTTATATTAGTTGGTTGGTTAGCTATTAGTAGGTTCTCTTTTCTTCTCTCTCTCTCTCTCTCCCCCCGCTATATATATATATATATATATATATATATATATATATATATATATATATATATATATATATATATATATATATATATATATATATATCCACCCTCTTATCTCTCTCTCTCTCTCTCTCTCTCTCTCTCTCTCTCTCTCTCAATTACTTAGTTAGTTGGTAGGTTTGTTAGTTGGAGAGTTAGGTTAGTAGGTTTTGCCTTCTTTATTGCGAGTTAGTAAGTTATTATAAGTTTTAGGGTTATATATTAAGTTAGTGAGTTGTTAATAGGTCTCTCTCTCCCTCTCTAACCTCACACTCTCTCTCTTCTTCTTCTCCATCATCTTCTCTCTCTTTCCCCCTTCCCCTCCCTGTCTTAGTCTCTGAGTCTTTGGGCCTCTCTGTCTCTCTCTCTCTCTCTCCTTCTTCTTCTTTTTCTTCATCATTTTCTTCGTCTTCTTATCTTATTCTCTCTCCTCTCTCCCCCTCTCTCTCTCTGTCCCTCTCTCTTTCTCTCTATCTCTCTCTATCTCTCGCTCTCTCTCATTTTTCTTGGTGTTGTTCTTCTTCTTCTTCTTCTCTCTCTCTCTCTCTCTCTCTCTCTCTCTCTCTCTCTCTCTCTCTCTCTCTCTCTCTCTCTCTCTCTCTCTCTCTCTCTCTCTCTCTCTCTCTCTCTCTCTCTCTCTCTCTCTCTCTCTCTCTCTCTCTCTCAGTTGGTTAGTTAGTAGGTTGGTTAGTTGGATAGTTAGGTTAGTAGGTTCTATCTTCTTTATTGTGAGCTAGTAAGTTACTATTTGTTTTAGGGTTATATATTAAGTTAGTGAGTTGTTAATAAGTTTCTCTCTCTCTCTCTCGTGCTTAGTTGGTTGGTTAGTTGGATAGTTAGGTTATAGGTTTTGTCTTTTTTATTGTGAGTCAGTGTCACGTGCCTACCTAACAATTCCCTAGCAACACGTTTTAGTGGTTCATCGGGGAACTATCCTAGATGGCTTCACCTGGCACTCACGAGAATGCATGGTGTCTATCATCTAGGTTTCCCAAAGTCTACCCCGTATTGGAAGGTATCGGCCATCCCCACGAGGAGCAACCTACAAGCTTGGGGTCCTAATTTGACAACTGAGGTCTCGATGCATCAACTCGCTCCATCAGAGGTGTTCCAAAAGGGATTCTCGCCCGATTGGAGTGATCGTAGTTACCCTTGGTTCATGGAGTGTAACACTTTTTTCCAACAATTGGTTAGGATTTAGGGAGCCTTAAACAGTGTTCTTGCATAGCCGCCACACCTTTGCCCTAAGATAATTACTGATCAAGGTTTTAATACCTAACCCTAGGTAAGTCAACGCTCGACTCTATCTAACTTTTCCTAACTAACGTTTCATTCAATCTCTTAAGAGAAGCTCACAGCTTATCGAGACCACCATCCATAGGATGGATCTGTCATGTATCTCGCCCACCCGCTTCCCATAAATGGTTTTCTTTAGTTTTCTAATTACCTATCACATTAAGTTATGACATATGAAAGCAGCTTCATTAATTAACCCATTACCACAGGTTTCTTCGCATAATTTTATGGCACAACACAAAGACAGAGAAAACAATCTTTTGGCAAAACATATTTTGCAAAGTTATTTACAATCCTTTTTCCCTTCTACCTACGCAAAAGACAAATCTCCCTTCTTTGGAAAATCCCTTCTGTCTGTGTAGAAGAAAATAAACCCCCAAGATTTCTGTCTGTTCACTAGTACTAGGGACTCTAGGATCCCATCGTGATTCACGTGAGGGTCGGACAATTCCTAGGAGCGATCGAGAGATTTACGACTAGAGCCCCCCTAGCACTCCCGCCTCCTCTGGCCTAATAGATTCCTCATCGAGCAACCTCTCGCTAGGGCTAGTCCAAAGCTCCTCATGGTGGTACAAAACAATCTCCCTTGGAGTAGGGTTCCACGTCTAGCCATGGGGGAGGCATAGCGTGATCTTTCCTCTTATTATCCAGATTATATATTCACAATCAGATCTAATTGTTGCAAGCATGATTAATCTTTCTTGTGCAACCATTAATGCATGCATAAATAAAAAAAGAAACAACAACAAGTGTTTTTAGCATAGGAAGTAGCCCCACCCAATTCTAGGGGTTCTCTTTTAAGGTCCCACCTTATTCTTAGGGTTTCGCTTCCTACTTGCAACTCTTTTTCCGGATCCGCAAGTTATTTCGCAAATCTGAAGTCTATTTTATCCTTATAAAAACTTAGTATTTTTATCCTAAAAGATAATATAGGCATTTATACCTATGGTAGGTAATTCATGCACTGTACTGCCCTATCCCGCACTTAGCAGGATTTCAAATGCTTTTCCAAGTCTATTTAGACTTTAGAATTTGTATTGACAAATTCTTATCAATGTCCAACAAGTCCTATAGACTTCTAGTATTTATTTAATTTCTTGATATTGATAGTCAGGGTTGTCGAGTATTTCATAGTTGTTTTTGCTTCAACATTCTCGATATTTTAGGTGAGGTTTTCTCATTGACTCACACATGGGTCAACTCATGATATTGATGCTCTCGCTAATATAATCATTAATATTAACATTGCGTATATTTTTAGCAAGTAAATACTTTTTATTTTATTCTATTCATAATCTATGGTTTAACCGACAATGTCCAACCACCTGTCGAACTTTCAACATTATCTAGAAATATCAATTTTCATTTAGTTATGTCCTAAATGCAATGCTAATTGTTTTTCTGAAAACTTTATTCTAAGCAATGAAAAAATCATGTGTAAATTTTCTTTCATCTTTCATGCATCGAATTATATTTCCATGCACCTAATTTATACGCATCTAGTATATATTTTCTATTCAATTTTTTGTAGATTTAATGCATTGATTATTTCATAATATTGTCTAAATTATTTTTTATAAATTATTATAAAACTCATATGCATCTATTTATCATTAGCAAAATGAAATATAGATAGTCATTTTCAAGGGAAATTTATAAAGTATTCCCTTCCCTAACAGCGTCTATCTTTTTTCTGTTATTATGATCACATGCGTCATTAACGAAATAATAATAAATATCACGAAATAAACCATAATTACGATATTTTCTTAATGATAGGCATATAATCCTTTTCCAAGTGAAAGATTCTTTTCACTGAATAGTTTATTATTATATTACTTAGACTATTTTCCTAAGCGACAGCTCATATGCATTTTCTTTAAAATATGTTATAATAATTTAAAGATAAATATAGCAATAAGCTTATAAAAAATTAGTTTTTTTCAAACCGACAATATATTACCTCTATCAGGTTTGCAGTATTGGGGGTTTCGCCAATTCCTACCACGTCATTTTCTCCATTGGCCGCATTTCTTACTTCTCTTACTTTGAATGGCCTTCTTGAATTTTTGTGACCTTGTGGAGCCATGGATATTAGGTGAAATTGATGTGATAGTTCAGGGAGAGTTGGTGGTCATCTAAAAAAATTTCGCTAGCATTTTGCTTAGCGATATGGCTATATGGAAGGAATGCATAACAGGGGGTAAAGAAAATGGAAATGAGATAGAAGAGGGGTATTTTCCTCCTTCAAGCTCAAAGCTACAATGGAAAAGAGAAGTAGAGAAAATTTTCCATCATTAGGAGGTCTTCCTTCTTGCTTACTTTATGAAGGAGAGGAGGTGTATTTATAACTGTGAGGGGGAGCATGCAGTCGACTCATTCTTTTGGCTACTTGTCAAGAGCTAAGTAAGATTTTTAAAAAATGCATTTTTATTGTCTACCTATTGGATGGTGGCACTAGGATGATTTTAAAATGCATTCTCTCCCTCCAGGCATTAAAAAATCATGATTTTTTGCCTATTTTTTAAAAACATATTTTTTTCTTCAAAACGACTTCACCTAGTGGTTTTTGGCCAAGTTACCTCATGACTTATCTAGTTTATAAAGTCATGCCATACTCTTTGATACTTAACTTACTCAATATCATGCTCGTTCTTGTGTGTTCTTTGTCCATTGATTAAGGCTTTTGAGATTTGTCTTGCGGTTACGAAATCAATGCGATCTTTGATGCATTAAATGGAGTCAGGAATACTAAATCAATTATAATGCGGAAAAAATTATGATCAAGCCATCATAATATTATTTACGAGGTGTCTTTGCTTCTTGTTGGATAGGAACATTGAGGCGTCTTTTCATGTCGAATTGCAAAATTGATTTAATGCAAGACTCGATATTAAAAAAATTACGTGCGGTCACTTATTCGATAGCTTGACAAGTAATTTTTAAAACATCTCAAGCCCAAATTCTTTTCTTGATATGAAGTGTTATGGCGGGAATATTATAGTCAGTAAGTTATTATAAGTGTTAGGGTTATACATTAAGTTAGTGAGTTGTTAATAGCTCTCTCTCTCTCTCTCTCTCTCTCTCTCTCTCTCTCTCTCTCTCTCTCTCTCTCTCTCTCTCTCTCTCTCTCTCTCTCTCTCTCTCTCTCTCTCTCTCTCTCTCTCTCTCTCTAACAAAGTTTAGGTATACAAGTTTATGTTATTTAGTTAGTTAGTTAGTTTAGGGTTACTTCATTAGTTTGGTTATTTACTTTATTATTATCTATTAATATTTGGTTATTTAGTTAGTATGTTCGTTGGTTAGGTAGTTACAGAGAGGGATCTATATGATATTAGTTAGTTGGTTAGATATTAGTAGGTTCTCTCTTCTTCTTCTTCTTCTTCTTCTCTCTCTCTCTCTCTCTCTCTCTCTCTCTCTCTCTCTCTCTCTCTCTCTCTCTCTCTCTCTCTCTCTCTCTCTCTCTCTCTCTCTCTCTCTCATGCACGCACACATGCACATGCACACACATACGCACAAACACACACACACACTCTCTCTCTCTCTCATTCTTCTTCATGTTAATGTATGATTTTTTGTTAGTAAGTTAGGTATTGGTTGGTTATCTATTAGTAATAGGTTGTTCTATGTTCTTTGTGTTAATGTATGATTTTTAGTTAGTAAGTTAGCTGTTGGTTGGTTATCTATTAGTAATAGGTTGTTCTATGTTGATTTTTTGGTTAGTTAGTATGTTAGAGAGCGAGAGAGAGAGAGAGTTATGTTGGTTATATTAGTTGGTTAGTTAGGTAGAGAGAGAGAGAGAGAGAGAGAGAGAGAGAGAGAGAGTACGTTGGTTGTGTTGGTTACGTTAGTTAGTGCATTGGTTGGTTGATTGGGTGTAGAGAGACAGGGAGAGGGAGAGGGAGAGGGAGAGGGAGAGGGAGAGAGAGAGGGTTAGTTGAACTTTGCTAGTATTAGATATGGGAGTTTTCACTATTTCTGATTTTTGAGAATATTTTATATATCCCTCAAGGTCAATGCGTGTTTTTTGTCCAATATGGAGGCTTCTATAGCAAACAAGAATATTTCTGTAGAAGATATTATACAGTGCACTCCGGACATACAAATGAATGTACATAAAATGAAGGAGGTCACAACAACGAAGAAGGCAGTTCATCATGCACTTCAGCATGTTGGAGGGCATGATAGTTCCGTTGGTTTCTTGAGGTTTATTTGTCCCCTAGATGAGATTGAAAAGCAAGTGAAGACACTATGTCGATGTCAAAAAGCTTAGATTTCTCTTTGTGAGAACATTAATGACCATCTACATAGGATTGAGAGAATGTTGGAAGAGAAATATGAAGGGCACCTTGCCGATGGAGTAATGATATAGGGCGAGTAGGTGACATTTATGAACATATCCAGAAAAATTGGTGGCTGCGGTGCTAGATCTTCAAATGATCAAGAAGAGAAGTTGAAAGACCTTCTTAATAGTGCGGGTCATATAGAGGATGGAGTATGTGAGTTAATTGATCACAAGAACGAGAGCTTGGGTACACCTGAGAACATTGCTCTTGATGTGAACCATTTGAATAATCCCTCTTTCTCTTTATCTCTCTCTCGATTACTATATAATTTTACTAATGTGCCTTTGTTACTTATATTAGATTAGATATAGAATGGCTGAAGCTTTGATATGTTGGGACGCTTTGTATAGTTTGGTTTTGCAATTAGGGTACATATGCCTCTCTCTGTCTCTGTCTATTTGTCTGTCTCTCTCGTGTGGACGGCTTATGTGTGGCTCCCCCATTGTGTCTCACTCACTCTCTCATACTTCTTCTCTCTCACACACACACATACACACACTCACTCTCCTCTCATTATTTGTGTTTTTATTCCTCCTCATCTTCTCTCTCTCTCTCTCTCTCTCTCTCTCTCTCTCTCTCTCTCTCTCTCTCTCTCTCTTTCTTAGTGGGTTGGTTAGTTATATCTCACTCTCACTCAATCACTCTCCCTCACACACTCTCTCTCACTCTCTCACTCTCACTCTCACTCTCTCACTCTCACTCTATCACACACACACACACACACTCTCTCTCTCTCTCTCTCTCTCTCTCTCTCTCTCTCTCTCTCTCTCTCTCTCTCTCTCTCTCTCTCTCTCTCTCTCTCTCTCTCTCTCTCTCTCTCTCTCTCTCTCTCTCTCTCTCTCTCTCGTCAGCTGGGAGCAGAGAGGCATCATGGGTCCGAGGTGGTGGTAGAAGCTCGAGGTCGTGGGGGCGGCAAAGCCAAGAGGCGGGACTGGGGCTGTGGCAAGAGTTCGAGGTGGCAAGGGCTTCGAGAGGTCATCCTCTCTCTCTCTCTCTCTCTCTCTCTCTCTCTCTCTCTCTCTCTCTCTCTCTCTCTCTCTCTCTCTCTCTCTCTCTCTCTCTCTCTCTCTCTCTCTCTCGTGCCACTCCTCTGATAGGTCAGCCGTTAGAGGAGAGAGAGAGAGGGTATAGATGTGTAGAGAGAGAGAGAAAGATTTAGTGAGTGGTTAGTTAGTGGGTGAGTTAGTTTATTTAGGATTATGTTATTTTACTTGTTTGTTTATTTAATTGGTTAATTTAGGGTTAGTTGGTTAGTTAGGGTTTGGCCAATTAGTGGGTGAATTTTGTTAGAGAGAGAGGGGGGGAGAAAACATGTTATTTTAATTGTTTATTTAATTTAGGGTTAGCTTAATATTAGTTTAGGGTTAGTTTAGGTGTAGTCTAGGGTTATTTTAATTGTTTGTTTAGCTAGTTGGTTAGTTTCCCGTTAGTTGGTTAGTTTAGTTATGTAGTTAGTATAGATTAATATTAGTTAATTGTTTGTTTTATGTGTGTGAGTTTAGGGTAAGTTTTGTTAGAGAGAGAGAGAGAGTTTAGGGTTAGCTTAGGATTAGTTAGTGGTGGGTGAGTTAGTTTGTTTGGGGTTATGTTATTTTAATTGTTTGTTTAGTTAGTTGGTTAGTTTAGGGTTAGTTGGTTAGTTAGGGTTTGGTTAATTAGTGGGTGAGTTTTGTTAGAGAGAGAGAGGGAGCAAACATATTATTTTAATTGTTTATTTAATTCAAGGTTAGTTTAGGTGTAGTTTAGAGTTGTTTTAATTGTTTGTTTAGGTAGTTGGTTAGTTTAGTTATTGAGTTAGTATATATTAATATTAGTTAATTGTTCATTTTATGTGTGTGAGTTTAGGGTGAGTTTTTTTGTGTGTGTGTGTGTGTGTGTGTGTGTGTGTGTGTGTGTGTGTGTGTGTGTGTGTGTGTGTGTGTGTGTGTGTGTGTGTGTGTGTGTGTGTGTGTGTGTGTGTGTGTGTGTGTGTGTGTGTGTGTGTGTGTGTGTGTGTGTGTGTGTGTGTGTGTGTGTGTGTGTGTGTGTTTAGTAGGTTAGTAAGTTTATATTATTTAAATTGTATGTTTATTTCTTTAATTGTTTAGGATTATTTTAGTTTTTTATCGATCGAGTGGTTAGTTAATTGTTTATCTTATATGTTGGTTACTAAGATTATGTGTGTGAGTTTAGGGCGAGTTTAAGGATTTATTTTAAGGTTACTTTAATTTTTTATTGATTGGTTAGTTAGTTAGTTTAGTTATTTACTTTATTATTATCTATTAGATAGTTTAGTTAGTAGTAATTAATAAGTTTATATTATTTAAATTGTTTGTTTACTTTACTTGTTTAGGATTGGCCTAAAAAATTTTAATTATATATTAGTTATTTATTTTAGTTTTTATTCTTTAGTTTCTTTAGTTTTAGAGAGAGGGAGAGAGAGAAAGGGAGAGAGGTAGGTTGGTTTGGTTGGTGCAATTTAATTTATTGGTGTTTTGGTTTGTTTGGTTTAGTTTTGTTTGTGCGATTGGTCATTGGGGTAGTTTTTGACAACTATTATTCAGGTTGTTGATCTCTCTCTCTCTCTCTCTCTCTCTCTCTCTCTCTCTCTCTCTCTCTCTCTCTCTCTCTCTCTCTCTCTCTCTCTCTCTCTCTCTCTCTCTCTCTCTCTCTCTCTCTCTCTCTCTCTCTCTCTCTTTCAGGTTGTAATTTTGTTTTTCTATATTTGTTAGTTTATTTGTTGTTGTTACTGGTTTGGTGTGTAGGTTGGTTAGTTAGTGGTTAGTTGGTTAGGTTAGTAGGTTTTGTCTTCTTTACTGTGAGTTAGTGAGTTATTGTAAGTCTTTGTTTATGTTGGTTGGTTGGGTGGTTAGAGAGAGAGAGAGAGAGAGAGAGACAGAGGGAGAGAGAGAGAGAGCGTGGATTGGTTATATATTGGTTATATTAGTAAGAGAGTAGATTAGTTTATTTGTGTTTTAGTTGTTATTAGTTGGTTAGTTAGTTATTAGTTAGTTGGTTTTATGATGTTAGTTTGTATTTATACTAGTTGGTTAGTCTGTGTTTATTAGATAGTTAGTTTGTGTTTCTCTTTCTCTCTCTCTCTCTCTCTCCCTCCCTCCCTCCCTCCCTGCCTCCCTCCCTCCCTCCCTCCCTCCCTCTCCCTCCCTCCCTCCCTCCCTCCCCCTCTCTCTCTCTCTCTCTCTCTCTCTCTCTCTCTCTCTCTCTCTCTCTCTCTCTCTCTCTCTCTCTCTCTCTCTCTCTCTCTCTCTCTCTCTCTCTCTCTCTCTCTCTCTCTTCTTCTTCTTCATTTCTCACCAACATCCAAAAATGTGATGAAATACACATGTGCATGTGTGTGTGCATGCACACGCATGTGCGGCACACACACACACACACACAACATTGATGGTAAACTAGTTATCTACCATAATCTAGATCTAGAAAAATTAGCAAGGTCGTAAAACATGGCTATAGTTTGTAAATGTGGTGGGTGCATGTGTGTGTGTGTGTGTGTGTGTGTGTGTGTGTGTGTGTGTGTGTGTGTGTGTGTGTGTGTGTGTGTGTGTGTGTGTGTGTGTGTGTGTGTGTGTGTGTGTGTGTGTGTGTGTGTGTGTGTGTGTGTGTGTGTGTGTGTGTGTGTGTGTGTGTGTGTGTGTGTGTGTGTGTGTGTGTGTGTGTGTGTGTGTGTGTGTGTGTGTGTGTGTGTGTGTGTGTGTACCTCCATGTTTATCATCTTCATCAAATTTGAGTTTTTCCTCCCTTGTTTCTCTTTTTCTCACTTCATCCATTACTACCATGAACATAGCCATGAATACAGTGAGATCTTCAAGGGTCTATTTGGCTACACCATTGTGTATGCATGCAAGTGGGGTGCATGGGGATATTACATTGTACATGTTGGCTACACCATTGTATATGCAAGTAAACATATGCAGGTAAACAAGGTGCATGGGGATATTACATTGCACATGTTGCAACACCCCATTGTTCTAACTAAAGGTCTTCTATAGAGGTCCCGTCCACATACCAATTTACTATCAAGATTACTTTTCCCTTTCATACACCGATCGGGGGGGGAGGGGGGTTATGGAGAGGGGGGTGGGACTGGTTTGGTGTGTAGGTTGGTTAGTTAGTGGTTAGTTGGTTAGGTTAGTAGGTTTTGTCTTCTTTACTGTGAGTTAGTGAGTTATTGTAAGTCTTTGTTTATGTTGGTTGGTAGGTTGGTTGGTTGGGTGGTTAGAGAGAGAGAGAGAGAGAGAGAGAGAGACAGAGGGAGAGAGAGAGAGAGCGTGGATTGGTTATATATTGGTTATATTAGTAAGAGAGTAGATTAGTTTATTTGTGTTTTAGTTGTTATTAGTTGGTTAGTTAGTTATTAGTTAGTTGGTTTTATGATGTTAGTTTGTATTTATACTAGTTGGTTAGTTTGTGTTTATTAGATAGTTAGTTTGTGTTTCTCTTTCTCTCTCTCTCTCTCTCTCTCTCTCTCTCTCTCTCTCTCTCTCCCTCCCTCCCTCCCTCCCTCCCTCCCTCCCTCCCTCCCTCCCTCCCTCCCTCCCTCCCTCCCTCCCTCCCTCCCTCTCTCTCTCTCTCTCTCTCTCTCTCTCTCTCTCTCTCTCTCTCTCTCTCTCTCTCTCTCTCTCTCTCTCTCTCTCTCTCTCTCTCTCTCTCTCGCTCTCTCCTTCTTCTTCTTCATTTCTCACCAACATCCAAAAATGTGATGAAATACACATGTGCATGTGTGTGTGCATGCACACGCATGTGCGGCACACACACACACACACACAACATTGATGCTAAACTAGTTATCTACCATAATCTAGATCTAGAAAAATTAGCAAGGTCGTAAAACATGGCTCTAGTTTGTAAATGTGGTGTGTGTGTGTGTGTGTGTGTGTGTGTGTGTGTGTGTGTGTGTGTGTGTGTGTGTGTGTGTGTGTGTGTGTGTGTGTGTGTGTGTGTGTGTGTGTGTGTGTGTGTGTGTGTGTGTGTGTGTGTGTGTGTGTGTGTGTGTGTGTGTGTGTGTGTGTGTGTGTGTGTGTGTGTGTGTGTGTGTGTGTGTGTGTGTGTGTGTGTGTGTGTGTGTGTGTGTGTGTGTGTGTGTGTGTGTGTGTGTGTGCCTCCATGTTTATCGTCTTCATCAAATTTGAGTTTTTCCTCCCTTGTTTCTCTTTTTCTCACTTCATCCATTACTACCATGAACATAGCCATGAATACAGTGAGATCTTCAAGGGTCTATTTGGCTACACCATTGTGTATGCATGCAAGTGGGGTGCATGGGGATATTACATTGTACATGTTGGCTACACCATTGTATATGCAAGTAAACATATGCAGGTAAACAGGGTGCATGGGGATATTACATTGCACATGTTGCAACACCCCATTGTTCTAACTAAAGGTCTTCTATAGAGGTCCCGTCCACATACCAATTTACTATCAAGATTACTTTTCCCTTTCATACACCGATCGGGGGGGGGGAGGGGGGGGAGGGAGCATTGTGGCCTACATGACATTAGAGAACATAGAAGATAGAAAAAAATTAATTTAAAGCACAAGTGGTATTCTAGGCATTGAAATTCATAGTAGATAGGTATATGTGGTGGAAGTGGGGAGTTTTTAATCTCAAGCTATTGAACCCAAAATTGCATGTAGTTCCAAGTCGGGCCGAATCAAGCCACTGAACTTGAAACTGCATGCACTTCCGAGATGAGCGTGAGCTCTTAGAGAAAAGGCACTAAAAAACCAATAAAAAGTGGGATCAAAAGCTTCTACTTTACCAAGTAGAATGCCCCCCATTGTGGGTGGTTGTTTCTGGTTGATTGCTTACTTTTGGGCGAGTTATGAAATGTAGCATTGAGTCCTCTTTCAAGAGGGCGGATATACTATAGAGCTATTGCAGGGTATGACCAAAATATTCACCTTACCTTGCAAAATTGATGTCAAATGATCGAGACTTTATAAGAATATAGCTCAAGGAAGGCTAGAAACTAAGGTGTCTTTGGATTTTGGGCAATGACAAGGATAATTATTATCTGCAAACATGCACACACCCCTCCCCACCAATCCTTTTTGTCTATTGCTCCCAATCCATATTCTTTGCACCCACACCTCCACATCATCTGCTCTCGCTCCACACCCTCTATTCCATAAGCGCCACCTTCATGGGGCCTCCTGCACTACTTGTCTTCCTCATCCCACCGCATGCCACTTTACCTATTCTACTCCAATCCCTTACCCATGGCATTCGTTGTTGCATCCCTACACATGCTACAAAAGATTTGCCTAGTGAGGCACAAAGAGAGAGAGAGAGAGAGAGAGAGAGAGAGAGAGAGAGAGAGAGAGAGAGAGAGAGAGAGAGAGAGAGAGAGAGAGAGAGAGAGAGAGAGAGAGAGAGAGAGAGAGAGAGAGAGAGAGAGAGAGAAGGGCGGGAGTGGGTGTTTAGTATCCAGTATCCATGTTAGGGGTATTTATGATTAGCATGTGACACCTTGAAAGTCCCCCTGGGGGTTTTAGGGCTATTGCATGAGGTTTTCAAGTAGCACCCCTACAAAACCTTTGGGTAATAAGTATTAGAGATATCATTGTATTCCATCTTTGTCTATATAGATGTGAATCCAACCTAACATAGCCAAAGTAAGCCCTTACAAGATTGCTCAATTTTCCCAAGAAGGTTTTCCATATTTTTAACCTTTTTGAGAACCTTCATATTGACTAGCAAATCCAAAAACTAGAAAGATAAACTCTAAGCTTATTAATCTTGATGTCACCAACTAATCAATTTATCCCTTTTTCCTAAATCTTTGAATAGACTACTCTGAGCTCCTTGAATTACTTTTCCTATAGCTATATATACTTTGACTCTAAAGGGTATTCTTACAATTAGACATATGTGTGAGAATGGTGTAGTTATGAGCTTTAGGAAAGCTAATGGGAAGTTGTACTTGCCTATGTCCTATTCTAAGATATGATAGAGATTTATTGTGTCAAAGATGTAGATATTATTTTGCTTGTATTTGGAGATGTATTGTTGATTTGGTGTACATGGCTTTTTGGATGTAAATTATTTTGCGATAAGTTTTTTTGCAAATTTTCAAAGCATGACAAAGAAATAGACTTTGAAGGAGGGAGGGAGGTTATTGAGGGGCAAGCAAATGAAAAGCCAAGAAAAAGGACACCCATTTCTACTCATCCATTCAATTTGAGCCACTTAAGTACTTCCATAATATTCTTATAAATATAGTCTTTGATAGTTGAACTTGTAAGGAATCGATCACGAGATAGTAAGTAACATTACCTCAAAATGTAGATTGTATCCATTAGGAGATGCATTTATACTATATTATTATGTTGGTTATTGGTTCAGTGATCCTCGAACCTCCATAATGATCCCAAATCTCCACATGATTCCCAAACCAAAAGTTGAATTTCGAGGTGATCCTTGAACCTCCATAATGATCCCAAAGCTCCACATGAAGTTGAATTTCAAGTCTCTTTCCCTCTCCTAACATACAAATAATAGTTGGGGTGTGTGTGTGCATGTGTGCATGCGTGTGTGTGTGTGTGTACGTGTGTGTGTGTGTGCGTGTGCGTGTGCGTGTGCACGCATGCATGCTTGGAGCTTGATCTAGCTCAACACCTCTCTCTCTATCTCTCTCTCAAGAAGTAGCTCAAGGTGCTGCCTCTCTCTCTTACTCAAGAGAGAAATGCACTTGTATGCATGCTATTGCACCATCGTGTGGAGACCGATAGCTCCAGCATCAAAGGATGCACTGTCCCTCCTACATGCTCATCCTTGCTCTTAGGGCCAAATGGCATCCGATTAGAATTGATGCTCTCTCTTCCTTCCCTCTCTCTCTCTCTCTCTCTCTCTCTCTCTCTCTCTCTCTCTCTCTCTCTCTCTCTCTCTCTCTCTCTCTCTCTCTCTCTCTCTCTCTCTCTCTCTCTCTCTCTCTCTCTCTCTCTCTCTCTCTCTCTCTCTCTCTCTCTCTCTCTCTCTCTCTCTCTCTCTCTCTCTCTCTCTCGTGGGTTGCAGTAGATTGGCCTTTGATATGGCAAGATAGGTGTAAAGGGAAGTGGCAAGGCAATGGTAGCATAGGTCCCAACTAGAGGCAAAGCAAGTAGGGCTGGTACCAGTGGTGGGCAGCGAGGTCAAGGTGAATGGGTCGGGCAGAGAAGGCAAGGATGGACAAAGGCAAGGCAAGTCTCGTGTGTGTGTGTGTGTGTGTGCGCGCGCGCGCGTGATGGCACATCTTTCAACCTACTATGGTCATGCCTTGCACTATATGACCTATGGAAGAAGGTGTCACCTCCAATCATCTCTTGCATTCGTGACTATAATTGTGGCTATAGCAAACCTACAACAATCGCACAAGTTAAGATGAGCTATCTTTCGTAGCTATGGTAATGACATACCACAACTATCGAGCATCTTGCACATTAGTGGTGGCTTATACTTGGTGTCCAATGCCCTACAGTCCAAGCCCTCTATACGAGAGAGAGAGAGAGAGAGAGAGAGAGAGAGAGAGAGAGAGAGAGAGAGAGAGAGAGAGAGAGAGAGAGAGAGAGAGAGAGACAGAGAGAGAGACAGAGAGAGAGAGAGAGAGAGACAGAGAGACAGAGAGAGAGAGAGAATGGAACAAGGGGAGAGAAAAGACAAAGAGACAGAAAAATAGAAAATTTATACAAGAAAGTACATAGAGGAAAGGAAAGGAAAAATGGGGGAAGACAAATGAGAAAAATAGAGAAAGAAAGAAAAGAAAAAAGGAGACACATAAGAAAAAAGAGAGCAGACAAAAAAGAAAAAATAAATGAAAAGAAAGTAGAAAGAAAAAGAGGAAAGAGAAATTAAAATTTAAAAAGGGAGGAGAGAGAAGAAGAAAAAGAAAAAAGAAAAAAGAAAAAATAGGAGAGGAAAAGGGGAGAGAGAGAGAGAGAGAGAAAACAAGAAAAATGGTTCCACATAGATACCAAGCTATTCAAATTCGCATACATATAGTAAGAAATCAAGAGGATTTGGGAAAGCCATTTTCCCACCAAAGAAAATCCAGCAAGTTGAAGCCATAAAAGAATTACATAAATTTCTCGGTAAAGCCAAGCAGACCCTAACAAGAGTGCAACAAGAGAGGCGGGCTAACTTGTATAAGGATATCCTAGCTATCAAAAGAAGAATTGATCAAGGGGAAATAAAACTCAAAGATCAGCTTTTGCCATGAAGGCCAGCCTTCGAAAAGAAGAGATGTTGAAAGCCCAATCCCTACACAACTATTTTAGAGACTGGTGGGCTAATAAAGTCGACCATCCATTGAACGAGAACTTCAAAACCCTCAAAGCTAAGTAGGCTAATGACAAGATACCCTTATTAAGGGAACCTGATGGATACTAGCATCCAAACAAGAGGAAAACTTAAACATAGCTTATGACTACTTTAGCATCTTTAGCACACATAAGACACCCTCTAAAGCTGAGACCCTGACCAAGGCTAGAGTCTCACGTTGCAGGAGAACAATAGTACCTACACATTGTACCCCTATTAGAAGCTGATATGTCCCCCATAGAGATTGCCGATACCATAGACTCTTTTGCCAAAGGCAAATCTCAAGGATTGGATGGGATGCCAAACAAATTATTTCAACAATTTATAAACCTGATCATACACCCCTTCTCAAGATTTGGAAGTAATCAATCCATTACAAGGCCCTACCTATCTCCATAAATGAGGAAGTTGTCAAATGGATGATCCACAATAAAGGGGACAAGGATATCCTTAGCAATTGGAGGCCCTAAAGTCTTTTCCAAAGCATTAGTAAGAAGACTAACCCATGATCTTCATTTGTGGGTTAGAAAGGAGCAAAAGCGTTTCATTAAAGGAAGATATATCCTAGACGCAATCTTCAACATTAGGGAAGGGTTTGAGTATGTGCAAAAAAAAAACTAGGACTTTGTCTTTTTAAAAATAGATTTTGACAAAGCCTTTATCCTACAATCCCTAATTGATATGGGACTAGGGGAAAAAAAAGGTTAAATTTGTGTTTGTACTATTTGGAAATGCCATGACATCCATCTCTGTCAATGGAGAACTCATTGATTCCTTTAGGCTTAGACGTTTGATTAGGTGGGGATGTCCCCTTGCCCCTCTTCTTTTTGCAATTGCAATTGATGGGTTAGGTTGGTTAATTGAAGAGGGGGTACAACAAGGCAAAATCAGAGGGATCAAGCTGCCAACAAACAGAGACATGATACTAAACCTCTTCGCGCTGATGATACCAACACCGCATTAAATAATGATATTGAAGCCATCACAACATTTTGGAAGTGCCTGGAAGTGTAGGTGGCAAGGAGGACCCACATGCACACCATGTAGGAAGTCCAAGCCACCATCAATAAGTCCAAGTCCATAATTTCCAAGGAAGAAAGAGAAAAAAGAGAAGTGCATGGCTATTTCAATCCATCATTTCACCATAGACTCCCGGGATTGCACTATACACATGCTTGCAAATATGATCCCATATTGAGGGACGCCCACAACCAAATAGAGTGCCATCTCTGAAGAGTTGTCCCCCCAAATTGAGTAGGCCAAAGATACCCTATGCCCTCCAACAACCATGATCCAATAACTATTAGGTGGGCCAAGAGACAAGAGGTCTGGAGAACTATTTGGGAAGAGGGGCATCTAGCAAATGATTAAAGCCAGCCATCAAGGAAGGTGCCCTCACTGATGGACAGATTAGTGTCCCACTCTTGCCCCCGCCAACTCTAGAGTTTACCTAATTGAGTACTATGTAAGAACTAATGTAAATAAACATCTATTTTGGGACATTTGGTGCCATAGCCAAATAGGTTGAGCACCCTCCGATGTAACTCGCTCTCTTTAAACTACTTTAATAAAATTTACCGTTTTCATCCAAAAAAAAAGGCAAGGTTATCTATCACTTGACTAAATGGGCCAAAAACATCTCTGCACAAGCATTAATTCGCTTTTGCACAAATGATTATGCAGACAAAAAAGACTCGCAACTAGATTGTGGGAGTCAATGAAGGCAAAACAAATCAACATGCTTTCCTCCTATTTCTCTCTTTCACTTGTTTCACACACACACACACACACACACACTCTCTCTCTCTCTCTCTCTCTCTCTCTCTCTCTCTCTCTCTCTCTCTCTCTCTCTCTCTCTCTCTCTCTCTCTCTCTCTCTCTCTCTCTCTCTCTCTCTCTCTCTCTCTCTCTCTCTCTCTCTCTCTCTCTCTCTCTCTCTCGTGTGTGTGTGTGTGTGTGCGTGCACGCGCACACGCGTGAGAGTGATGGAGAGACAATGTTTGCAAAAAGAGAGAGAAAAACAAAAAAAGAAAGAGATAGAGGGAGGATTTGTTTGGTACATTACAAGTACTTAAATGGTACATCGTTAGACTATATTAGCATTTAATTAGCCTTAGAATATTATTACTTTTGATTCATATAATTAATATTTGAATTTTTTAAAGAGTTAATAATCAAAAATATTTATTATGAGAAAGAAAGCATTATGTGCATAGTAAGTATATAATGAAAGTAAATTAGTATATTTAGTATTTAATTAATATGTATTAGCTTAACACAAAAATTGGCTAATTCATGCTCTTCATGACTTTTGCACATATGGATTGGTAGCTAATCTTAGGAAAACCAAGATCTTGATTTTTGGTAAGAGAGACACTTGATAGGAGAGAGAAAAATGAGAGAAGAGAGAGAAAGAGAGCATAAAGGAGAGAGAAAAACCAGAACAAAAGGAAGAAAACCAAAAAGAAAAGAGAGAAAGAGGTGGAAGCCATAAAAGCTATGAAGGAGAAGAGCTACTTTTAAAAGTCTATTTACCACCACATAGATACTATTCCACTCCTTCTTTGTTGTAGATAAGCGGTGATAAAATCCATTGTAATGTGTATTCATTTTCCTTCAGGGATAGGCAATGTGCCTAAAGTAGAATACTCAACTTAAGAGTGTTGTCATTGTTTTGCTGACATGGAATGTATTGTGATATAAAATCTATGATGTCCTTCCATAGGCCTTTGCAATGAAAACTCTTAGAAAGTTTGTCATAAGTTTTGAAAACTCCTAAATTACCAACTAGAAGTGAAGAATGCATTTCCTCCATAATTTTTTTCTTGGAAGAAGAAGCATATGAAATAACAATCTTGCCATGAAACTACATGAGGCCATTCTTAAAATGAAATTGGCAATTCTCCTGCATCAATCTCTATTGCAATTTCTAAAAAATATGACTAAATTCTTCATCTAGGAGATAAGTCTCTTGTAACTCTTCAATCTAATCATTATGAAGTTTTATCTTAGAAAACACCATATATGCCCACATTCTTAAAAGAGAATTGGCTACAATGAGCAACACTGAAGTCATGATTTTGCAAGGTAGCCACCCATCTTTGTTGCTTAAGAGTGAGATTAGATTGTGAGAGGAAGTATTTGAGAACTCTATAATTACCTAACATATACTATAAAGATAGTGGTGCCACTTCTTGATCGCATGGTCATATACATCAATTTCTATCTCCTTTTTACTTAGCTTGTGACTCTCAAAAGCAATAAGTCCATGCCCTTGAAGTAAAAGTGCACATATGCTCCATCTACTTGCATCACACTATAAGGGTCAATTTTGAGACTCATATACTAACTGGTAAAAATATAAAAAATGATACCTTATTAATTGTTCAATTTTCACTAATTTAAAGGTCAAATAAGCATTAGATAATGGCCACATCTCTCTCTTTTTTCTCTCTTTTATTTTCTTTCATATTTAATAGATGTGTTCCCAATAAAGTTAACTAGGACCTCAAGAAATATGTTCCATTTTCCACAAAGAAAAGATCATGACCTCTAGATGAACATTTTTGAAATTTGATTATGTTTTCTTTTTGGGATTTAGTGATTTTAATTATTTTGCTTTTATACTTTCTACATGTTCATTTGTTGTCTTTGTTTGTTCTTCTTCTTCTTTCTTCATCTTCATTCTCTTCTCAACATTTTTCTCTCTGTTGTTCGTTTGCACCATTGGAAGAAGTCTAAGTTGTAGTTTCTATTTCTCGTGTGTGCATCACTTCTCTTTCTCTTGTATTTGTATGTGCCATTAGAAGAAGCTTAAAGTATCATTTGGAGTGCAAGAAGTAAGAAATTGGTCAATGTATTATTTGAAATACTAAGAGTAAAAGATTTCTCCATATTTTTCTTTGTTGTTGTTTTAAAGATCCCCATAACATATATTTGATTATTATCTCTCTCTCTCTCTCTCTCTCTCTCTCTCTCTCTCTCTCTCTCTCTCTCTCTCTCTCTCTCTCTCTCTCTCTCTCTCTCTCTCTCTCTCTCTCTCTCTCTCATAAGGGAATTATTGAATATTTGAATATGTCATAAGGAAATACTTGAACTTCTTACTAATATTGTTGATGATGCTCTTTATTTTTGAATCAAAGTGACTATTTTCTCAAGGAGATCCTCATTTACATTTGATTTCTTTTTTGGTATGTTTATAAAATATATTTAAGAAATGTCAAAGATGGCATGTCTTTCTCTTCCTTATAGGAGACAAGGATCAATGTCCATAAAAAAGAAAGAGTCATACTTGCATAGTGGCACAAGTAACATATTCCATATGGAGACAAATAATCACAAGATTCATACTAATCAAGTTAAAGCCAAAAGGTTAAGAGATAAAGGCAATACTCATATTGATATCTAGGTGAATGAATGATTACATCAAGCCACCATCAAGGAGATTTGCAAACAGGTGAGCCACCCAAATTTTGTACACTTTATGATATGATTATGTTTATTGGAGATGAAAATAGTGAGTTACTAGGATGTCGTAATTATTTACACTCTCAATATGAAATCAAGGTTCATAATGTCAGGCAAATGCTTATCAAACCATTATTCTTAGAAAGAAAAAAATTTTAACAATAAACAAGTGGATCAACTAAGTCAAAGACAAAGTTGCAACTATTGAAGGTACACTTAGAGAATCTAAAAGAGGGAGAGGGAAGCAAAATATATGTTTAGAAGTATTTTATCTTTCAACTTGAGTCCATAAGTTTTACATTTTCTCTTATATGGCTATTAACATAGCATTTTTCTTGTGCAACAACATTTTATCAAGGCATCAAATATCCTTTATTGATAATTAGGGACCATTGTCAATATGAGACATCCGAGGCATGGAGAGATCTACTACCAAGCAAGGATGTTAATCTTTATAACTAGAAGACATGGTAGCATGGTTATAAAAGCACATAATAGACCTAGTATCCCTACTAAGTGTTTGACAAGTTGATATACTATGTATTGCATGGTATATTAAAGGTTTTGTTGACATTAATAAAGCAATAGGTTTGAAGAAAAACAACTTCTCATGTAGGAATTCCTCTCTATTAACAATTTCTTATCCAATATAATTGTCCTCTATCCTAGGGTTCTCTAATATTTTTGTACCAACTCCTATTTCCTCCATATGCCAAACACATCAATTACTTGAAGAGAATATAATTTTTTGAGCTAATATTATAATATATAAAGAATATAATAACATTGATTACTTAGAGAAAAAAATAGCATCATAAGCCAAAATTCGAGATGTAAGGCGCACACTAGTATTAATATGAAAATTCTTGATGAAGAATTTTTTTGTGAGGGTTTTGATCATTCTAAGGCAATTGAGATGAGCTCCCATATTGAAACAGTCATGTGTGCACCATATGATCTAGGTCAAACTACATCATAAAAAATGCCATAATTTTCACTCTTGAAATGGGGTCATCTTTATACTCAAAATGATCAAAATGAGCCTTCTAAGCTCATCAATGGCCCTAGAATGATCAAAACCCTCACTAAAAGAAATCTTCATCAAGAATTTTTCAATTTCTACCAGCGTCTGCCTTACATTTCAAATTTTGGCTTATGATGCTTTCTTTTCTCCAAGTAGTAAGTGTTATCATATTCTTTATATAGTATAATATTAGCCAAACAGTTATCATTCTCTCCAAGTAATTGATGTCATTAGTGTATGGAGGAAATAGAAGTTGATGCAAAAGTCTCAAAGAACCCTAGCATAGAGGATAATTATATTGGATAAGAAATTGTTAATAGAGAGGAATTCCCATGTGAGAAGTTGTTTTTCCTTCTTTATAAACCTCTTGCTTTAATAATGTCAAGAAAACCTTCAATGTACCATGTAATACATATTATGTCATCTTGTCAAACACTTAGTAGGGATACTTGGGACAAGTACTTTTATACCTAAAATCCAATTGTGAGTAGCTTACATCAAATTGTAGCGAAAGAGATAATGTATGGTTTGTAAGAGTCAAAGTAATAAAGACTCATATTGGCAACATGTGGATGAAGATTTAGATTCTCCATTACCTAGCCTTGATAAAGGATATTGAACTTCAAAGACAAAATAGGCCCCCAAGGATACAAAAAAGAAGAGGTCCAAAAGAGCCAAAGAGAGTGTAAAGGACACATCAAAAAAGAAGTAAGCATCCCCAAGAAAGACCCTAGGAGGACAAATGCAAGAAGGCATTAGATGGGATATCTGCTAAGGAGGACCTTGAAAGGACATCAACAAAAAAATCTTTCATTGAATCTTCATGGTTTGAAGGCCTAGATGTGTCCATCATCAAACATATCCCAATTTGTAAGTGAACTAAGATTGAGTATAGAAAATTATTTCAACCTTCCATACATTTGTACCTTTGTTGGAAGGACACATATTGCAAAGTAAAGAATCAAAATTTTAAAGAAAGACGGATGAATGATAGCCACGGTAAATGATATAGCCGAATTTGGCATGCATAATTCTTAGTATACTTATCATTGAGTTCAATGTTTGCCACTCCACACTTGTTCATAGGACTATATCTGCACAAAGTTCTCACACTTAGACCTAAATTTTATGTAAAAGAATCGATGTAAATAATTGACATAATTATTACCTTACAATAAGGTGAAAAATATTGCGAATAAAATGCATTAAATAATGAGCTTTTGTAGAATAGACAAATGAATTGTTTACATGTCTTTTTGCATCTTATAATTTAAAGCTCGAAATCCATTCTTTCTTATGGAAGTTGACATTATCTCTTTTCTTTTTATTGATATTGCGAGGATATTTGTAAGAGGGGATCATTATTATCCAATCATGAAGCTTATAAGTTGTTGGATTGTATACATCATTCGATCTTATGTTTTTATGTGTGTATATCCTATAGAGCTATATAGTTTATGAGAAAAAGCCATGGAAGAAGTTTGAGATATTGAAAAGAAATGGAACATACTAAAGCTAAAATGAAAAGATTCTCAATGTTAGTTTGTAAGCTTAGTGAAAAGATAACAACTAAAATAAAAAGACTTCCATAAAACTTTAATCTTTCCTTAAAAATATTTTTAATTATCTTATAGTAAGGTTAAAAGTATTGCTTTATAGAAGGTGTCAAGTGAATATACTTTGTAGATTATATATATTGAATTTTTGCACGCTTAAAGGTGGATCAAATATGGAGGCATAGCAAAAGCAAGAGCTATGGAGGTTCAAACAAGAAGAGAGAGACTAGTGTGTGGAAACTCCAATAGTCACACCGTGTGACTTGCCTTCCCTTATTCTATTGCCAGTAAAAGAATAAAGAATAAAGTGGTAATGATGAGCACCTACCACCTACAAATGTACATGTGTGGAGGTGCAATGTATAAGTAAATGTAGGTGGCTACACACAAGTGGCCTTTAAGCCCCAACAACCTCCCATTTAAAGATAAATGTGACTGAATGTGGAGAAAATAAGGAAAACGTAACAATTTACAAAGTGTACATAGAACTACAACAAAATGAGGAATAGATGTCATCTCATCCTACGCCCCCATCATCTTCCTAAGAAAGGTATAACATTCCATTGGGAGACTTTTAATAAGTAGATTTGTAGGATCCATATTCATAGGAATCTTGACAAGCTCAATGGACTTGTCTTCTACCACCTCTTTGATGAAGTAATAACACATCTCAATGTGCTTTGTCTTTGCATGGAAGACTAGATTACGAGCCAATTGAATGGCACTCATCGAATCTAAATGTAGTGTAGGAATCATAGTCATACCAAGCTCTACAACCAAATAGCCTAACCATAGGGACTCCTTGCAAGCCTCAATGGTTGTAATATACTTAGCCTCTATAGTAGACAAGGCCTTGGCATTTTTGCACCTTGGACATCCAAGAGATAGCACCTCTAGCAAAGGTAAAGACATACCCAGAGGCGGACTTCCTACTATCAACATGTCCTTCATAATCTAAGTCCATGTAACCCATAATTTTTATATATTGGCTACCATAGCAAATGCACATATTTGCAATACCTTTAAGGTATCTCATGAAACCCTTCACGGTGTCCCAATGTTGCTTGCTAGGTGTAGCCATATGACATATCACAACTCCCACTACAAATCCTATGTAAAGTTGAGTGGCTATCATGGTTGCTTATTGTAGATGCATATGGGAACTTGGCCATCTTGATCCTCTCATCATCTAACTCAAGATAATCTACCTAACTAACCTTCACATGAGAAGGTACTGCACAACTAATGGGCTTATTATCTTGCACGTGGAATCACTCAAGTACTCAAATGGAATTGCACCTCTAATGTGTACATACCAAGCATCCATGCTCTCATTTAATATCTGTGAAGATATAAATGATGTTGTGGTTCGATCTCTTGTAGAAGAAGTAGATGCAAATAGGGAATGCTTGGGTCTTGATGAGAGCTTAGAATAAGATACCTACAAAGTGCAAGTTGTGGATAATCTCTATGATGACTAGTGAGCATTCACACTTATGATACTTTGGGAGCTACTTTTATTACTATCAATTTTATTAGCAGGACTTGTTATGTGTTTTAAGAACTTTAGTTTTATTATTTAAAAGCACAGTGTTTGTATTGTATTCTAACTCGTTGGCTATTTCTTTATGCATTACATATTTTAGAATTGGGCATACAAAGCAACTCATTCTAACTTGTTCTCCTTATGTGTCTTTTTATATCATTCTTCCATGTTACACAATATCCATGGTAAAGAGATGATGGCTCAAAGTTTAAAGTACAATGTGAATGTTGTGGAGAAGGATAGATCAAAGTGTCACTGAGTGGATGATGAATTGAGATATAATGGGATATGATATTGATCATGAATGTTACATTTGATTATGTAAGTAAGAGAAAATGGTTGCTATAGGTAGTAGCTTATTACCTTGCATATAATGAGCTTTGTGACATAAGAAGTTTCATAAGAGGTGAAATTATGACCATCTTTTTCCTTGTCGATCAATATAGAGTACTCAATTGCAAGCTTAAAAAAGGATTAGATTGCTTTCTTACCTTTGTTTTATTGACTAGAAAAAAGGGTTCTCTAATCAAGTTAACTGGGCCTGTTTAGCTCTTAAGCAAGAAACTTGAGCTTCAAGAATAGCCATTTGTGGAAAAATCTAAATGCTCATCAATGACACACTCTCTTTCTTATGAAGCTATGGCCTTTGCTTTTGCTTCTTGCAATCTAGTATTCAATGCACACTCAACCCCACTCCCTACTTTTGCTCACAAGGCTATTGATTCTCGAATTGCTTTTATATGGCATAGTAAGGGCCTTATTGATTTCGGTACACTTGCAACAAGCTCTTCATATCGCAACTCTGCAACTTGACACTACTTTTTAAAGTCTTCAATATCTTGTCGCAACATATCTTCACAAGAAGTTGCTTGTTGTGAGACTCTACTTAAGGCTAGGCAAAGCTCTTCAAGTGTTTGCACAAGAGCTCTCTCTCATTCTCTTGCATCAAGTAACCTACAAGTAGAGGCTGAAGACCTCATAGATTGTAGCAAGGGTGATGAAATGATGCTAGTTTTTCATGGCTTTCTACAAAATCACCAACAACTTTATCAAGTCATGTAGCTAAAACACACTTCTCACTGAATTGCAACCATTTATAGCATTGCTAATGGATTTCAAAATCTTGTAAAGTAGAAATTCTTCTACTTTCTTTTTCCAGAGATAGTGAAGTGTCTTCAGGAACAGGCTTGTGGTATGGGCAACTAATCTCAATGTCACACGTATAACTGGAAGAAGCTCCTTGACTACCTTCAATAAGTGTGGTAGCTAGCTACACTAAGCTTAACTTTTGAACAATCTTTGTTCTACCTCTAGAGGGATGTTTAGGCAACTTGAATGGGACAAAAGGTTCCAATTTAATTACATCTATACCTTTGAAGATTTCTTCACCCACCATGCATCATCTTCGTCTCTGGGACTTAACATAGCTCCCATATATTCCTTGTGTCATTGATTTTCTTTTGAAATCTATCTGGCCTAATGAAGCCTTAACAAAAATGGATCCATCCTGATTTTGTTCATGCATTGTGTCCTAGAGAGCATGCTTTGAATATGTATGTTGTGCTCAACCATTCATGATTTAAAAAAAGATGCAACATTAGATCCATGAGATGTAATCAAACAAGCGATACTCCACACAAAAAGATGAATGCACAAAGAAAATTTGTGTCTAGCCTATTTACAAGTGCACGTGTGTCAATGCAAACACAATTCCTTCGTTAGATTAAATCCTTTATCTCACCTCTCATCACTCAACAAGGAAATGTTGTACTCCACTCCACCCACCCAAAATCTCACAATCACTTCAAAAAATAATGGTCCTCAAAATATTAACCAAGAAAACAACCCATCTCTCAATTGACGACGTCCTTCACAACCCTCAAAGTCATCCAACCACCTTTCCCACTCATCCAAAAGTTCCTAGTTTGGTGATGAAAATCCCAACTCTCGTGAGTGCAAGAAACAATGCGTGTTCCATGACATATGCTCTCTCAAGTGCGCATGCATCTAAATTTTATTGCATATAGCTATAGCGGCATCATGCCGTGCTAGTGCTCAACAACGGTGCAAAATGTGCATCAACCCAACCCATGGCATGGAAGTAATTGATAAGATTAGGAGACAACCCCAGAGAGTAGTGCATTGAACTAGTGCAATGTGAAGTGCTTGTGAACCCAAAAATCCCTGTGATGTGCAAGAGTAATGACAATAAAATATACCTATTTCAAAATTTTCAACAGTAGGCTATGAACAAACTCTAGCTCCAACCTGTCTAGTAAACTCCAATCTCGACCAAGGCTATCAAGTTATCACACTCAAAAATCCAAACAAAATAACAAAAACAATTCCTAAGCTAGACAAACATAGAAAGTCCAACTATGAAATGATAAAACAAACAACCACGCAAACAACTAAGCTAACAAAAATCCAACCTATCTACGATTTTTGTAGGGATTTTTAGTTTTCATAAAAACGCTTAACAACGTATCAAGCATGTATTCACCATTGACAATCCATTAACAATGATAGGTACAAGATATCCAAGTTCTCAAAAGCAAATTAGTCCACAAGAGCAAGTATATGCAATAACAATATATGCATAGATCAACTAAGCATATACATAAGCATGAGAGTCCCACCTTTTTTATGTTAATGTTGGTTACCGAAGACAAAGTGTCATAGCATCCAAGAAGCCCAAGTATATCGTAAATGCATTTAGGAGCATATACATCCAACTCACAAGAGAAGAATCATTGAAGCAAATATACAATACCCAAATACATCTAGCAAAGCTCAAATATGAAGGTCAAAGCACATCATAAGCATATCTTGGCACATACATTAATGCCAACCATCTGTATAAGCATGTAGAATCCCCAAAAGCACTTATTATAAACATGCAATACAAAGGCCTTCACAATGTGTACTTGCTATCCAAACTTTGTTATAGCAAATAAGCCTTTAAATATTGAGCTATTTGAGATCTAATCAATCCAATAAGT